>NC_135974.1:5550953-5553453 GCF_053455715.1 Rhinoraja longicauda
ATCCTCAGGAGAACTGCTGGAGTGTCTCTGTCTATGCGAGGCCTAGAGGGCTTGACTAGGCAGAAGCAGGGATCGAACCCGTGGTGGGGATAGTAGGTACGGTATATGATCTGTGACGCGCTTATAATTTCGCTTAGAATAAACTTTAATCTTTGCAAGTGCTTGACTCAGTGTTTTTACTGAAACTAGTCTGGGGGGAAGCTCAGAAACGAGCAATTATCATTATGACCTATCCATATTCCCCAGAGATGCAGCCTGACCTGCTGAGTTACTCCAGCACTTTGTGCCCTTTTGTGTTCTAAGTTTCTACTGTTGTTGTTGTTCGTCCTTCGGGTTGGAAGATGACCATGACTTCACTTTCAGTTGGAGGATTGGTGACTGTGGGTCCGGGAAGTGACTGGTGAGGCCAATCCAGGCCCGGAAGGCACGCCCACACGTAGGACACAAGTGGATGGCTGCTGCAGTGGAAGTGGAGGTAGCCCGGGCCTTGCGCGCGGTGCGTTTCCTCTGGGCCTCTGCAGTGCGGGCCGGAATCTGTTCTCTGCTGCACGGGCTCCTGTGGTGAGCTTGCTACGCCAGGTTGGACGGTCCAGAGCAAGAGACTCCCAAGTGCTGAGGTTGATGTCCAAGTCTTTGAGGGACACTTTGAGGCAGTCCTTAAACCGTTTCTTCTGTCCTCCTACTGGGCGCTTGCCCTGACACAGTTCTCCATACAGAAGCTGTTTTGGCAGTCGACTCTCAGGCATTCTGATGCCATGGCCTGCCGATCTGGCTTGGGCTTTCCGTGGGAGGGTGTGGACGCTGGGGATTCCGGCCCGTTCCAAGACCTCTGTGTCGGGAATTTTGTCCTGCCACCTGATGTGAAGGAGTCTGCGTAGGCAGCTCTTTACTACTTATACAGCGATACTGTAGCGACCATAGAGAATGGTCCAGGTCGTCGAACCCTCGGATTGGCCAGCGAGGTCACGTGTGAACGCGACCATGGGGATTGGTCCAGGGAGCGACATCGCTGATTGGCCAGCGATGTCATGTGCGCGTTTGACGCCCGAAATAGTGAGTTCGGCGAAGTCTTCGAAGAAGACAGTAAGTTTTTGATGGTTGTCCTTTACCTTGTTGTTTAACTCTGTATTCGAATATTGCGGCTGCAATAAACTTCTTCTACAACCAACAAGTTTCCGGACTCGCCATAATACTCTATTACTTGGTGATCCATCTCTCAGTTATAGCGGGCAATCGGAAATAACAGACACCATTTCCCCCCCCCTTTAATGGTCTGTTATAACGAGGGTCTACTGTCGAAAACATGTCTACGGTAATGGAAAAGATGTTCCACAGCGTTCTCTTGCCGAGGAAGGATTAGGAACAGCAGTAATGGCACAGAGAGTGCAGAATTCTTGGAATGCATTCAGCAACCCCTCTTCAATCTTTCCGTCTCAAGCCAAGAAGCTAGAGATATGGCTTTAAATAAGTACTTAGTATCTGCCAGTTTTCACAGAACTGTGAGGTCAGTGCAGACAGTGACATTGAAGAAATGTGTGAAATAACTGGAAATGCTAAATATAGAGATGAAGTAGTTGGGAAAAAAAATCAAAGGCAGACACAAAATGCTGGAGCAACTCAGCGGGGCCAGGCGGCATCTCGGGAGGGAAGGAATGGGTGATGTTTTGGGTTGAGACCCTTCTTCAGACTGATGTCAGGGGAGGGGGCTGGTTCCGGAGCACCCAGGGAAAACTCACAGGGTCATGGGGAGAAGGTACAAACTCATGCAGACAGCACCCGTAGTCAGGATTGAACCCGGGTCTCTGGTGCTGCATGGCAGCAGCTCCACCATGCTGCCCTAGTAGGGGTTTTTTTGTAGATACAGTGTGGAAACAGGCCCATCGTCCCACCAAGTCCGCCCTGACCAAATATCACCCTTTATCTGACTAGATTTGATATCCTTTCATATCCTTGATTAAGAAAAATCGACTAATATTTGTCTTGAAATGTTTATTTTGGTCCCGGACACCTCAGCAATTTTTAGGAAAGGAATTTGAGACAAAATATCTGCCAAATTTGTAAAATACTGTGGATGGAATTCTGAACTGTAAAGAGAAAATGCTGGAATTCTTCAGCGGGACAGTTCACATCTCTGGGGAGAGAGAAGGGAGATAGAGAGAGAAATAAAGAGAGAGAAATAGAGATGGAGAGACAGAGAAATAGAATGAGAGAGAGACGTGGGGAAAGAGAGAAATAGAGAGAAGAGAGACATAGAAACACACAAGTAAACAGGAACAGTAAATATGCTGCCAGGCCGCACGAGCCAGTCCCATCATTCAATATGATCATGGCTGACTATGAGGGTTGCCAACTGTCCCGTATTAGCCGGGACATCCCGTATTTTGGGCTAAATTGGTTTGTCCCATACGGGACCGCCCTTATCCTGTATTAGGCTCAGGGGGCGCTGTAGGCCCGGACACTGTAGGCCCTGACACTGTAGGCCCTGACACTGTAGGCCCGG
>NC_135974.1:5558453-5780953 GCF_053455715.1 Rhinoraja longicauda
TTTAATTCTGAGGCTATGACCTCTAGTCCTAGACTCTCCCACTAGTGGAAACATCCTCTCCACATCCACTCTATCCAGGCCTTTCACTATTCTGTAAGTTTCAATGAGGTCCCCCCTCTCATTCTTCTAAACTCCAGCGAATACAGGCCCAGTGCCAACAAACGCTCATCATATGTTAACCCACTCATTCCTGGGATTATTTTTCTTGTAAATCTCTTCTGGACCCTCTCCAGAATAGCACATCCTTCCTCAGATATGATGCCCAAAACTGCTCACAGTATTCCAAATGCGGCCTTACCAGCACCTTGTAGAGCCTCGACATTACATCCCTGTTTTTGTATACAAGCCCTCTTGAAATAAATGCTAGCATTGAGTTAGCTTTCATTACTACCGATTCAAATGTCTCAAAGGTTTCAAATGTATTTTATTGTCACGTGTGCCAATTAAGGTACAGTGATATTCGTATTACCATACAGCCATACTAAAAAAAAGCAACAAGACACACAACTACATAAAAGTGAACATAAACATCCACCACAGCGGATTCCCCACGTTCCTCACTGGGATGGAAGGCAATAAAGTCTAATTGTTTTCCTTCATTTTCTCCCGCGGTCGGGGCAGTCGAACCATCTGTCGGGGCGATCGAAGCTCCCACAGCCGGCGGTCGAAGCTCCCGCGTCAGGGTGGTCGAGGCTCCCGCGGTTTGGAGCTCCCGAAGTCGGTCTCTAACCAGGGACCGCGAGCTCCACAATGTTAAAGTCCGCAGGCTCCCGCGGTAGGAGCTCAGAGGTCGATCCGTGGCAAAGGGATCGTGGGCTCCACGATGGTAAGTCCGGCACGCTCCGGCGGTTGGAGCTCGCGAAGTCGGTCTCCAGCAAAGGCCGCCAGCTCCTCGATGTTAGGCCGCAGTGTGGACGGAGATACGATACGGAAAAAAATCGCATCTCCGTCGAGGTAAGAGATTAAAAAAAAAAAATTCCCCCACCCGCCACATAAAACAAGCTAAAGAACATTAAAACATACATTTAACACACATTAAAAAACAACAGAGAGAGAGAGAAGGGGCAGACAGACTGTTGGTGAGGCAGCCATTGCTGGCACCACCCAATTCGACTTGCAGATTCACTTTTCGGGAATCCTGTACCAACACTCCCAAGTCCCTTTGCATCTCCGATTTCTGGATTCTCACCCCATTTAGAAAATAGTTTAAGAAAATAACGGCAGATGCTGGTACAAATCGAAGGTATTTATTCACAAAATGCTGGAGTAACTCAGCAGGTCAGGCAGCATCTCAGGAGAGAAGGAATGGGCGACATTTCAGGTCGAGACCCTTCTTCAGAGGAAGGGTCTCGACCCGAAACGTCGCCCATTCCTTCTCTCCTGAGATGCTGCCTGACCTGCTGAGTTACTCCAGCATTTTGTGAATAGAAAATAGTCTATGCCTTTATTTACCAAAATGCATGACTCCACACTTTGCTACACTATATTCCATCTGACACTTCTCTGCTCACTCTCCCAACCTGTCCATCCATCTGCGGAGTCTCTGCTTTCACTACACTACTTGCCCCTCCACCTATTTTCGTATCATCCACAAACTTTGCCACAAAGCCTTCAATCCCTTCGTCCAAGTCATTAATATACAACGTGATTATAGCACCTACCCTTGCAGAACTCCACTAGTCACTGGGAGCCAACCAGAAAAAGCCCCCTCTATTGCCGCTCTTTGCCTTCTGCCATTCTGCCAACCTCCTATCCATGCTAGTATCTGCCCTTTGATACCATGGGCTCTCATCTTCCTAAGCAGCCTCACGTGTGGCACCTTATCAAATGCTTCTGAAAATCTAAGTAAACAACATCTACTGACGGCACGGTGGCGCAGCGGTAGAGTTGCTGCCTTACAACGAATGCAGCGCCGGAGACTCAGGTTCGATCCTGACTACGGGCGCCGTCTGTACGGAGTTTGCACGTTCTCCCGGTGACCTGCGTGGGTTTTCTCTGAGATCTTTGGTTTCCTCCCACACTCCAAAGGCGTACAGGTTTGTAGGTTAATTGGCTGGGCAAATGTAAAAATTGTCCCTCGTGTGTGTAGGATAGTGTTAATGTGCGGGGATCGCTGGGCGGCGCGGACCTGGTGGGCCGAAGGGCCTGTTTCTGCGCTGTATCTCTAAATCTAAATCTAAAAAAAATCTGAATCTGACTCTCTTTTGTCTGTCCTGCTATTTACTTCTTCAAAGAATTGCAGCAATTTGTTTTTAAGCAAGACCTCCCCTTCACAAAGTCATGCTGACTTTGGCCAATTTTATTGCAAACATCTAAGTACTCCGTAACCTCACCCTTTATAATGGACTCTAAAATCTTACCAATCACCGAAGTCAGACTAACCAGCCTATAGTTCCCTCTCTTCTGCCTTGCACCCTTTTTGTGCAGTGGGATAATATTGGATAGGAAATGTTTAAAGGGATAAGGGCCAAACACAGGCAGGTGGGACTAATGTAGATGGGGCTCCTTGGTCAGCATGGGCAAGCTGGGCCGAAGGGCCTGTTTCTGTGCTGTATGACTCTATGATTCCCTTCCATTGTTTCCCACCACACTCTCCTTCCAATCTACTTCCCATTTTTTGTTCCCTTTTCCTTATCCCCCCACACCCCATGACTTATTTACTTATTTTGTCCCTCTCCCATCTCCACGTCTCCATCCAGCTACTACACCTACAGTTCACCCACCCAGTCCTCCCTCCCCCATCTAGTTCTGGCTCCATCTGCCCCTTCTCCGTCCTTGCTGATCTGATCCCAGCACTGGCAGCCATTGTGTTCCTGTTCATCACTCCCGGCCGCTGTCTCCACCTTCACCCTCCCCTCATCTCGCTTCATCTGCCTTCGTTTCTTCTCTCTTCTGTCTGCCTCCATCCATCATCTACCTGGCCCTGCCTCCCAGATCCACCACTCCCCTCCCCTGCCTGGCTCCATCTATCCATCATACTTCTCTCCTCCTCGGTTTCTTCTCTCACCCCTCACCTTGTGCCCATGGCTGGGGCCTGGGTCGATGGAGCCTACATCTGGGGCCTGGGTCCACGGAGCCCGTGGCTGGGGCCTGGGTCGACTGAGTCGGCGGCTGGGGCCTGGGTCCACAGAGCCGGTGGCTGGGGCCTGGGTCCACAGAGCCGGTGGCTGGGGCCTGGGTCCACAGAGCCCGTGGCTGGGGCCTGGGTCCACAGAGCCCACGGCTAGGGCCTGGGTCCACAGAGCCGGTGGCTGGGGCCTGGGTCCTTGGAGCCCGCGGCTGGGGCCTGGGTCCTTGGAGCCCGTGGCTGGGGCCTGGGTCCACAGAGACCACGGCTGGGGCCTGGGTCCTTGGAGCCCGTGGCTGGGGCCTGGGTCCACAGAGGCCACGGCTGGGGCCTGGGTCGGCGCCACGTAGCCGTCCGGAGATGACCCAGTAGCATGTGGAGAGGTCGGTGCGGCAGTCAATGATGGCGCCGACCGACGGACGAGGACGGACACGTGGAAGTGAAGACGCAGCTGCCGGCGGGAGGAACAAAGGGGGACTAGGCGTGGGGGAGGGGGGAAGAGCAAGGGGGGAACAGGCGCGGGGGGGTGAATTTCTAACTTTGCAAGCACCCTTTGTGGGCGACTATTTGCATACCTTGGCAAGGTGTGTGAGCACAGAATTTCACTGTGACAAGAAAGTATTCAATTCAATTCAATTCAGGTCCATTCAATGCTTGGAAGCTGTTTACAAATGAATCCAGTAGGTTTTCCCCTTGGCCAGGTGTGTCAGGCAGGGAGGAGATTGCCTTCAGAGTGAAGTGGCATGTCCGCCCTCCATCGACATCATCGCCTTCACTCCGACCCCACACTGCGGGTCCCTTCCCCACAGTCACGCCCCCTCCCCTCCTTAATCTGATCAACTGTGTGGATGAAGCCAGCAGTAGTCTGAGACTGAGGTCAGGGCGCGTTTAGCTGAGCAGGAACTTGGTCTCAGGACTTGGAGCCAAGAGAGGAAACCTCTGTTTGTCTGTGAAAGCCAACAATAATTTCACGGGAGCCAAAACCGGCTGCATCTCAATTCTGCTGACCTCAGATTGCTGGAGTCCACTGACAGCCTCACCTGATTCTCACCATCAATGCCTTGAATTTATTTATTGGAGAAATGTTAATATTGTCCCTGGGAAACAAACACACACACACGCGCACACGCTCACGCACACGCACACGCACACGCACACGCACATACACACACACACACACACACACACACACACACACACACACACACACACACACACACACACACACACACACACACACACTCTCCATCCAAAGGAGCTCAAGAGGAAAATGATGGTTTTATGAACGAGTCTGATGGCTGATTGTATGTTTCTATTATAAATATTTGACCTTGCCTCATCACTGATATCATTAAATATGCACACAGGTGAGTATGTGTGTGTCTTGCAAACTCTGCAGTTGTTATGTGTGTCCTATCCATGTCTTGTGTGCGGTCTGGCCTTCTCGGCGGATTGTCACCTTGTCGTGGTGGAGAACCTTGTGTGGTCCTGAGATCCTGAGAGCGATGCCCGTCTGGAGCTACGCTCCTGGTAGGGTCACCCATGGCGGTAAGGTCGAGGGGGAGGTCCCTGACAAAGAGCAATCCAACCAAGACCTCAACGGTGGAACAGGCGGAGGATGATGGCTGACTTCAGTGGAGGAAAATAACTGCAGATGTTGGTACAAATCGAAGAAATCACAAAATGCTGGAGTAACTCAGCAGGTCAGGCTGCATCCAGGAGAGAGGGAATGGGTGACGTTTCGGGTCGAGGCCCTTCTTCGGACTGAAGAAGGGTCTCGACCCGAAACGTCACCCATTCCCTCTCTCCTAGATGATGCCTGACCTGCTAACTTTAGTGGAGCATCACAATGGCTGGGAGGGCGGATGAAGGCTGCAGCAGAAAAGGGTCCCCGGTCGTCTTGGACTCCATGCCACTGGATCCTGACCCAGATCTGTCAAGGACCGTGTGGTGGCTGTCTGTGCACCAGTCTCCCCACGTCAAACAAAGTCATGCACGGGCGCCCTCCACACGGAGGACAGTCATATTCGCTCCGAGTGACGGCCGATGATGGTGGGGTCTGGCACCCTGTGGTACCTTCGAGAGCTCTGTGTAATGAGTACTTGGGATGGGCTTCATCAGCCAATTCCAGCCATAGTAGGACTAGAAAACCCAATAAACCCATGACCATCACAACCACCTTTAACAAAGTAAGTCCTCTCAAAGCCTATCATCAAACAAATGGGCCATGTAGGTGGGATCAACGCAACAACATAAAGCACCAAAAGAACACAACGGGTCAGGCAGCATCTGTGGAGGGAAATTTACAGATGACGTTCTGGGTCGCCACTCTTCTTCACAATAGACAATAGACAATAGACAATAGACAATAGGTGCAGGAGTAGGCCATTCAGCCCTTCGAGCCAGCACCGCCATTCAATGCGATCATGGCTGATCACTATCAATCAGTACCCCGTTCCTGCCTTCTCCCCATACCCCCTCACTCCGCTATCCTTAAGAGCTCTATCCAGCTCTCTCTTGAAAGCATCCAACGAACTGGCCTCCACTGCCTTCTGAGGCAGAGAATTCCACACCTTCACCACCCTCTGACTGAAAAAGTTCTTCCTCATCTCCGTTCTAAATGGCCTACCCCTTATTCTCAAACTGTGGCCCCTTGTTCTGGACTCCCCCAACATTGGGAACATGTTATCTGCCTCTAATGTGTCCAATCCCCTAATTATCTTATATGTTTCAATAAGATCCCCCCTCATCCTTCTAAATTCCAGTGTATACAAGCCCAATCGCTCCAGCCTTTCAACATACGACAGTCCCGCCATTCCGGGAATTAATCTAGTGAACCTACGCTGCACGCCCTCCATAGCAAGAATATCCTTCCTCAAATTTGGAGACCAAAACTGCACACAGTACTCCAGGTGCGGTCTCACCAGGGCCCGGTACAACTGTAGAAGGACCTCTTTGCTCCTATACTCAACTCCTCTTGTTACGAAGGCCAACATTCCATTGGCTTTCTTCACTGCCTGCTGAACCTGCATGCTTCCTTTCATTGACTGATGCACTAGGACACCCAGATCTCGTTGAACTCCCCCTCCTCCTAACTTGACACCATTCAGATAATAATCTGCCTTTCTATTCTTACTTCCAAAGTGAATAACCTCACACTTATCTACATTAAACATTAAACTGATGGAGTAAGGGGGGGGGGGAAGCTGGAAAAGAGAGATGGGGCAGGGGCAGAATGATAGGTGGATATTGTTGAGGGGAGAAATGATCTACTGATGGGCGGAGAGGCATCAAAGGCAAGAGGTGAAAAAGAGCAAAAAAAGGGTGCAAGATTAGGAAAGAAGGATTGAAATGTAAAGCTCGACTTTACCGGCACGGGTGACCCTACCAGGAGCACAGCTCCTGACGGCGTCGCTCTCAGGATCTCAGGGCCACACAGGCAAACAATGGGGACAAAAGTGAAATGGGGGGACTTGGGAGACAGGAGGGGTGGGAGATGAGCATACAGAGGTGGGGGAAGAAACAGGGTGACAGGACTGGTGGAAGGAATGCGTGCGCACTAGAGTGGAGAGGCCATGAGGTGGAAGAGAAGGCGGGGTGGAGGGTGAGGGGTATTATTTAAAATTGGGCCATTCAATGTTCATACCTTTGGGTTGTAAGCCACCCAAATGGAATATGAGGTGCTATTCCTCCAGTTTGCGTGTGGCCCCAGGCCCGGTGTGAGAATGGGGGGGGGGGGGGGGGGGGAGCGAAAATGACCATCGGGGCAGATAATCATTTGTTTGGATTGAAAGAGTGACAAGAAGGAGGGGAGAGGGGAGGGGGGGGGGGGGGAGTGGGGGGGACGACGGGGGGGTGGGACTGGGGGATGGAAAAGCTGAGATGTTTATGAAGGGAATTCCAGAGCTTTGGGCCTTAGTCCAACCCACTGCTATAAGGTGGTGGAGCAAATAAAAAGTAGGGTGCAAGATGTTGGAAATGGAAGAGCTTGAAGAGCAGGAGGATGGCGGGAGGGGAGGAATTTACAGTGAAAGGAAAAGGATCATCTAGATGTGATTTGAAATCAAGGATGAAAATGTTAAAACAAGGATCTGAATGGTCCCAAAGATGAAGGATATTATCATCTGGGTCAGGGTGGACGCACTGATTTTGACTGGTCCATTGGTTGCCGCTGCTCTACTTATTTCACCTCCATGTATGTGAGTATGTGTGTGTTTTCAGGGTGGGTGTGAGTGTGTGTGAGTGTGTATGTTAGTGCATGTGTGTGTGCGTGTATGTGTAAGTGTGCATGTGAGCGTGGGTGTGAGCGTGTCATTGTAAGTATGTGCATGTGTGAGTGTGTGCATGTGTTAGACTGTATGTGTCTGTGAGTGCATGTATGTAGATATGTATGTGTGAGTGAGAGGGTGTGAGTGAATGCATGTGTATGAGCACGTGTGTCAGTGCGTGCATGTGTGAGTGTAAGTGCACGTGAGTGCGAGTGTTTGAGTGCGTATGTGTGAGTGTATGTACATGTGAGTGTGAGTGTGTGTGTGTGCGTATGTGTGTGAGTGTATGTACATGTGAGTGCGCGTGTGTGTGTGAGTGCGTGTGTGTGTGTATGTACACGTGAGTGCGTGTGTGTGAGTGCGTGTGTGTGTATGTACACGTGTGCGTGTGTGTGAGTGCGTGTGTGTGAGTGCGTGTGTGTGATTGCGTGTGTGTGTGTGTATGTACATGTGACTGCGTGTGTGTGAGTGCGTGTGTGTGAGTGCGTGTGTGTGAGTGTGTGAGTGTGTGTGAGTATGTGAGTGCGTGTGTGTGAGTGTGTGTGAGTGTGTGTGTGTGTGTGAGTGTGTGTGAGTGTGTGTGAGTGTGTGTGAGTGTGTGTGAGTGTGTGAGTGCGTATGTGTGAGTGTGTATGAGTGTGTGAGTGTGTATGTGTGAGTGTGTGTGAGTGTGTGAGTGTGTGTGTGTGAGTGAGTGTGTGTGAGTGTGTGTGAGTGTGTGTGAGTGTGTGTGAGTGTGTGAGTGCGTATGTGTGAGTGTGTGTGAGTGCGTGAGTGCGTGTGAGTGTGTGTGAGTGTGTGAGTGTGTGTGAGTGTGTGTGTGAGTGTGTGTGAGTGTGTGTGAGTGTGTGTGAGTGTGTGTGTGAGTGTGTGTGAGTGTGTGAGTGCATATGTGTGAGTGTGTGTGAGTGTGTGAGTGCGTATGTGTGTGTGTGTGTGAGTGTGTGTGTGTGTGTGTGTGTGTGTGTGTGTGTGTGTGTGTGTGTGAGTGTGTGTGAGTGTGTGAGTGTGTGAGTGTGTGTGAGTGTGTGTGAGTGTGTCCCAGCACAGATCCCTGAAGAGCTCCAGTGGTCACAGACCTCTCACCTGAATATTGTCTCTCCACCACAACCCTTTGTCTTCCTTCAGTAAGCCAGTTATGAATCCATACGAACATCCCTGAATGTTTCAGACTGTTTATATGATGCCTTTGATCAGTAGCACAGCAAGGAGACCTAGTGTCTCAGAGCTCTCGTGACCTGGGTCCAATCCTGACCTCTGGTGCTGTCTGTGTGGAGTCTCACGTCCTTCCTCTGATGTGTGGGCTTGTCCCGTGTGCTCCAGCTTCCTTCCACATCCCAAGGCCATGTACTTCCTGTCTCTGACTACATTCTATCTTTGTCCTGACATCAGTCTGAAGAAGGGTCTCGACCCAAAACGTCACCCATTCCTTCTCTCCCGAGATGCTGCCTGACCCGCTGAGTTACTCCAGCACTTTGTGTCTACCAATGTCATGTGTGTTGGGTTAACTGGCCACTGTGAAGTTGTCCCTGGTGTGTAGAAGAGTGGTGGGAATGCAGAGAGAGAGCCTGAGGTTGGCATGGAGAGGTGTTTGGTGGTCAGGGCGGTCTCATGGGACCAAGGGTCTGCTTCAAAGCAGTAAGGGACTTCAGGGAGCTGCTCTGCACTCTGTAACTAAAAAAGTTCCCGCTGAGTTACTCCAGCTTTCTGCATCTGTCTTAAGCTCATCTATACTGCAGGTACCAATCTATTCTGGCATTCAGTCCGACATTTTATGCCTAGAAGCTGCCACACACAGCAATTACCTTAATGCTCACTGCAATTCCAATAATCTTTTATCACCATTGTCATACCATAAAACCATCACCATAAAACCATGGCTCTTGTTCTGATAAGATGTCCTTGATTTGAAATGTTGACTAATTCTCACTCCCCAGATGCTGCCTGATTTGCCGAATGTTCCCAAAACGATTTTTTTTTATTTCAGATTTTTATCGTCTGCAGCTTTTTGCTTTTCATTGTCTCTTATGATATCGGCTGAGGGCATAATAATTGTTTAGAAGACTGGGACCTCTCCCAAGCACATACACACACCTGCAGGAACATACCTTGTACGTAGGGTTGCCAACTGTCCCGTATTAGCCGGGACATTCCGTATATTGGGCTAAATTGGTTTGTCCCATACGGGACCGCCCTTGTTCCATATTAGGCCCAGGGTGGGGGTGCTGTAGGCCCGGACACTGTAGGGCCAGACACTGTAGGCCCGGAGGCCCAGCTGCCGCCTAATGGAGGTTGCGTAGCAACCTGCCTCTCAGCCCAAGGGGCCTCCATTGGTGGAGAGGGAGCACGTGGCCGCTGGCTGGGTGAGGTCACGTGATGTCACCTTTTGTCCCTTTTTTGGGAGTGAGAAAGTTGGCAACCCTACTTGTACGGTCACTGGCATCGATCTTGCTACACTCTTTAATCAGGTTAGAATTGCGAGTGTGGTCACTCTGTGTCTCGCTTTAAAATGGCGCCAAAGCCAGGTGACCACGTGCTGGTCCCACACGTTTGATCTGCAATCATGCATTACAACTGCTCCACTCTTTCAAATCTTTATTTCCTGTAGCTGGGCGGTGGTTGCTAAACACTTTAACTCCCTCTCCCATTCCCACACTGACCTTTCTGCCAGAAACAGCACCTCACATTTCGCTTGGGCAGCTTACACCCCAGCGGCATAAACATTGATTTCTCTAACTTCAATTAACCCTTGCATCCCCCCTCTCTCTCCGCCCCCCCCCACCCAAATCAAACCAGCTTCAAAGTCATCTTGTTGAGTCTTATTGACTGTAACTCGTTTTCACCTAGCCCACAGCTAACAATGCCCTGTTTCCTTTATCACCGTTACTTTTTTGCAAATCTTTCATTCATTTGTTCTATATCTCTCTGCATTACAGTCTATATCTCTCGTTTCACTTTCCCCTGACTCTCAGTCTGAAGAAGGGCCCCGAACCAAAACAGCACCTATTCTTTTTCTCCAGAGATGCTGCCTGACCCGCTGAGTTACTCCAGCGTTTTGTGTCCATCTTCAGATTGAACCAGCATCTGCAGTTCCTTCCTACACATAAGAGTCTACCTGTCTGGGCATATTCTTGCAGTTATTTAGCAGCAAGTGGGAAGAATGCAGACAGTGTGGTGGAGGCCAGATGGTTAATCAGTAACACTGGTCTGGAGTTGTGCAGCTGCTGGGACTAGGCCTCACATTACCAAGCCGACCACAGAAGCTTGGCTCCATTCCAATTGCCCAACATCAAGTTGGCCTGAAAGACCAGATTATTTCACCCTTTCCAAGCAAGACCACCACTAGTCAATCATTAGCAAGGATCTAACCCCATGCCTGGCAGATCAAACGACATCACCATAACACAGATGCCTCAGAATCAGAGACATAAAAGGTCCCTCTCACACACTGATGCACACAGACACACGCGGACACATACACTCACACACAGTCTGTACACACACACACACACACACACGGACTCACACACAGATGCACCCACACACACACACACACACATGGACAAATACACTCACACACAGTCTGTACACATACACACACACACACACACACACACACACACACACACACACACACACAGTCTGCACACACACACACAGACACACGCGGACACATACACTCACACACAGTCTGTACACACACACATACACTCACACACAGTCTGTACACACACACACACGGACACATACACTCACACACAGTCTGTACACACACACACACACACACACACACACACACTCACACACAGATGCACACAGCCACACACACATGCGGACACATGCACTCACACACAGTCTGTACACACACACACACACACGGACTCACACACGGATGCACACAGCCACACACACACACACACACACACACACACACATAGATACATTCACACAAACGATACACACACAGATATAAACACACACAGATACACACACACGCAATACATATACATACACACTTGCCACACACACGCATCTGTCTACATACAGATACCTCCACACACAGATACACACATATCACACACCCAAGACATACTCACATTTGCATATGTGCATGCACAAATGCAGATGCAAATACCATAGCAACAAAGAACACACACATGTGAACATGCAGACACATGCACATAAACACACGCAAGCATGCACAACATACATAAACACAAACAATGTACACCAGAAATATCAGCACAAGTGCACATGCAGACACGCATATTTCTAAATGAACACACACATGTGCACCCCCACATCTACACACACCATGCACTGACATGCTTCCACAATGACTTTACTGAACTGAAACTCTTCCCAAGACCACTGCTGCTGATTGCTTGCCGCCCGCTGTAGGTAGCATGGCACTGAGAAGCAGCTTGGAACTGCACTCAACAGTTGTCTGTGGGCTCCGAGAGGATTCTGCAATCCCTCACGGCACGGTGGTGCAGCGATAGAGTTGCTGCCTTACAGCGCCAGAGACCCGGGTTCGATCCCGACTACGGGCGCCGTCTGTACGGAGTTTGTACGTTCTCCCCGTGACCCGCGTGGGTTTTCTCTGAGATCTTCGGTTTCCTCCCACACTCCAAAGACGTACAGGTATGTAGGTTAATTGGCTTGGTGTAAGTGTAAAATTGCCCCGAGTGTATGTCGGGTAGTGTTAGTAGTGTGGAGATTGCTGTTCGGCACAGAGGGTTTGTTTGATTTAGAGGTTCAGAGATGATTTAGAGATTCAGGTCACCTTAACCTCAACCTGTAATGCCAAGTGCACCACACACTCTTGTACTGTGCAAATGAACGGGGACAGAAGACTCCTCTCATGATTGTGGATTTTCTCTGGGTCAGTAAAACGGATTAATCTTTTACAGGCTTGGATTTCATTGCTAATTATCCTTTAGTTATCACCAGTGACCGTTAGGCTGGTCCCAGACGGGTTGAGGATGAGTCAGTCCTTAAATGAGACAAGTTAACAAACGATGAGCGACAGACTTAACATGGAAGGGAGTTTGCAGGATCGCCCCTGAGCTGCCAGTTGCCTCTCACTTAGGGTTGCCAACTGTCCCGTATTAGCTGGGACATCCCGTATTTTGGGCTAAATTGGTTTGTCCCGTACGGGACCGCCCTTCTTCCATATTAGGCCCGGGGCTGCAGTCGGCTAACAGAGTGTGTTCGGGGAGTGGGGCCGAGTGTGTTCGCCTAACGGAGGTTGCGTAGCACTCAGCCCCGCTCCTCAAACACATTCCGTTAGTCTACACTGTCCCGGCCTACCGCGGGCTGCTGTAGGCCGGGACAGTGTAGGCTAACGGAGTGTGTTCGGAGAGCGGGGCCGACGGAGGTTTGCCTGACGGAGGTTGCGTAGTAACCCGCCCCCCGGCCCGGGCGGCCGCTATTGGTGGAGCGGGAGCACGTGGCCGCTGGCTGGGTGAGGTCACGTGGTGATGTCACCTTGTCCCGTATTTGGGAGTGAGGAAGTTGGCAACCCTATTCTCACTTGAACTCCCTGACTTGATTACAATGAAGGAATCTCTGATCAATTAGTTAAGTACCTTGCTACAAGAGGTGGGAAGACCATCTTGTGGCTGGCTTATCTAGCAGAGCCACTGCCTCTGACCACTGTCTTAGACTTCATACGCTGTTCCAACTAAAGCTTAAGGAGCATCTTCTGAAATGCTACAGCCCTTGGAGGTTTAATATTGAATCTAACAATCTCGGGAAACCAATATCAGTCCTCAGGAAAGGCCATCAACCAGAAACATTGACTCTGTTTCTCCTGCTACCTGACTCGCTGAGTTTATCAGCATTTTCTGTTTTTATTTCAGATTCCCAGCATCTGCAGTGTTTTGCTTCTCCAGTGTGTGTCTTGCAGTCCCAGCAAGTGTCCCGCCCCCTCCCCTGACATCAGCCTGAAGAAGGGTCTCAACCCGAAGCGTCACCCATTCCTTCTCTCCTGAGATGCTGCCTAACCCGCTGAGTTACTCCGGCATTTTGTATCTATCTTCAGCCTGTACGGAGTTGGTACGTTCTCCCTGTGACCTGCATGGGTTTGCTCCGAGATCTTTAGTTTCCTCCCACACTCCAAAGACATACAGGTTTGTAGGTTAATTGGCTTGGTATAAGTGTAAATCATCCCTGGTGTGTGTAGGATAGTGTTAGTGTGTGGGGGATCGCTGGTTGGTGCGGACTCGGTGGGCTGAAGGGCCTGTTTCCTAGCCCTTGTGACCGTACGACTTTATCCTGGGAATAAAGTCGATCTTGAAGGTGCTGGAGGCACTACCCCAGTCCCTCTCCTACCAGTCTACCAGCCTGCTCTTCTTATCTGCAGTTGCCAGAGCTCCCTCTTCCACTCTCTGGACTTCGGGGCTTGCGAGCTTCCCCCTGCAGGCGCCTGCCCGCTGCGCCACAGGAGTGGGCCAGGCCTCGCCACAAGCCTGGCTTGCAGGCCTCGCCACAAGCCTGGCTTGCAGGCCTCGCCACAAGCCTGGCTTGCAGGCCTCGCCACAGGCCTGGCTCACAGGCCTCGCCGCGGGAGGCCTCCTGGATCTTCATTCTTGCCGGGTCTTTGTTCTCGTCGGCCGTCGGGTCAGCCCTTGCTCTCGACGATCCGCTGGGGCCGCTCTTGTGCAGCTCCTTGGCCGCTCGCTGGGTCCGCTCTTTAAACGGTGCCTTTACTGGGGACCACCGTTGATCAGGGTGGGCAGGGAGTCTCAGGAGATTCGGCATCCGTGGAAGTGAGTAGATCACCAGGCTCAGAGGAAACAACCCAGTCTGTTAAAAGAAGCAAGGAACAAAATAGTGCAACCCTCCCTGGTGACAGGAGTGGTATCGTACGTAGGATTCAAGGAGCTGTCGCTTGGAGAGGGAGTGAGGGTTGCACCAGGTAACTGCAGGGCAGTCAATCTATGTTCAACGCTGGGCTACTTATTGGATTCAGTTTCAAGGAACAGTACAAATCTTCATTTAGAAAGGAATATATTAACCATTGACAGCCAAAGCGGCACGGTGGCGCAGCGGTAGAGTTGCTGCCATACAGCGAATGCAGCGCCGGAGACTCAGGTTCGATCCTGGCTACGGGCGCCGTCTGTACGGAGTTTGTACGTTCTCCCCGTGACCTGCGTGGGATTTCTCCGAGATCTACCGCTGCGCCACCGTGACCGCCCATTTAGTATTCGCAGTAGTGTCAGAAACAGGTCCCTTCTGTCTGAGTCCAGTCCTCAGCGCCTTTAAAAATGCTGATGGTCATAAATGATTCAATCAATTGTAAGTCCCGAGGAAGGATGATTAAATAGCTTGCACACCGTTTAATGGCATCTTGCAATTGGCTTAACTTGAAAAGAATGCAGATGCTATTTGTAATCCTAATTTTGATAATTGTAATTTACAATTCCTTAATTCTAACGTATACTTCTGCTAATGAAAGCAGATAATACTTGTCATTCCTACCTACAATCTCTCCCATTGTGTGTGTGAATCCATTGAAACTGCCTCTCCACTGTCATTCCATTGAGGTGAAGTGACCACCCATTGTAAATACTGGATATTGTTTGACCACCTGCAGTAAAATTCAAAGATATGACCTTGTAATATTAATCATTGCATCAAACTGTTGGCATGGATACTGGGCCGAATGAAGCCCTGGGAGGATTGCAAAAGTTAATGTTAAGTCAAAGAGTTCCAATGAGGCCTCTTGTACGTCTTTGGAGTGTAGTCAGCCACCAGCAGGTGGCATCACTGAGACAGGGGAAAGCATGGCTTGGTCAGTTAGAAAGGTCATTAGCAACTTTATCCCCCTGGTTTGCAGAAATACTGACGCAGTGCTGGAAGGGGGAATGAGGTTGGGTAGTTCTTTAATCAATGATGGGTCCATTGGCCTCTTTATTAGAATTCTATTATTCTTATTTTTTTTTCAAATAAAGGTATAAGAGGACCACAACATTCCATTCTTGCTGTACCTTCTTCCCAATGGCTGGAGTGGAATGAGTGTGTGGCCAGGGTGGTGTGGGTCTCTGATGATGCTGGCTGCCTTGTTGAGGATCTCTTGGATGGCGGGGAGGTCAGTACCCATGATGGATTGGGCAGTGTCCTTCACTCCTCAGTTTTCAAGTTGCCAAACCCATCTGTGATACAACCACAGGAGGTAGAGGTGTTGACGGCCTTCCTATATAGTTGCATCAGCGTGCTGGGTCCAGGGAAGATCTTCAGAGATATGCACGCCCAGGAATCTGGAGGTGACAACTCAAAAAGACGGGCGATAATATCAAAGACCCTCATCACCTTGGCCATTTTGCATCTCCCATCGGGAAGACGGTAAAAAGCCTCAAAAATCCGGACCACTGGCTTCTAGAAATGCTTCTTCCCAGCAACCTTTGGGCTCTTGAACACTTCACAACACTAACCTCAGAAACTATGAAACGTCACCCAGTCCTTCTCTCCAGAGGTGCTGCCTGTCCCGCTGAGATATCCAGCCATTTTGTGTCTATCTTCATCTATGACCTTCTCTGGACTGCGATCATCTATGACCTTCTCTGGACTGTGATTTTGATTGCACTATAGAGTTCAGTTTTGTACTGTTATGGTTTCGGTATTAGTTTACTGCAATTTTGATTTTGAACACAACAACTGTGCAAACACGTAATGTGTTTCTGAATGATTGCTCCTGGGAGAGCAATATTTCCGTTTACTTAATCCCTGTTCTTGCTGTAATATAAAAAGTCAATAAAGTTATTAATTTCTGAATTTATGACCAGGGGAAGCTAAACATCTCCTCCGTGTGTCTGCATCAAAGCAGTGTGGGGGGGGGGGGGGGGGGGGGGGGAGGGGGTGGGGAGGGACCAGAGAACGAGGGAAATACTGCCGACCCCCAGATTGGAAGCAAAATCACATTTGAAGCATTTTTTTGTTGTTATTGAAGGTCGTGACCTGAAAGTAAGCTTATTCTGGGTGCGAGAGGCTCCTTTGGATAGAGGACACATTCTACCGCAGTCTATAATGGCACAGTCAGCAGTCTCTGCTTTACAGCCGAGCTGATAATCTCTCAGTGGGGCACTTTGGACCCAAACAATGTCTAGACAGGCTGAGGAGAGCAGATGAATTAGCAATGATCGCTCTGGCCTTGCATCCAGCTTATGCTGGAACTACCACCCTTGCTCTGACAATATAAATGAAGCTTCAACAGCAACACTCTCTCATTTTAAAACCCGCTGACCTGTCTCAGCTCTTGCACTCAATCCCTCACCCCCCCTCTCTCTCTCCCTTTGACGTGGTGATTTCTTGTTTATTCCCCGGTGCATTCCACCTTCAGCATCATCCCGCCCACAGTCAGGAACAAAGTGTCCATTCAGGGTGAGATATCTTGCTCCCTCCTCCATCCACAGCATCGGACCGCACTGGGAGGTCTCTGCGATCCCCAAAGATGTCAAAGCATTGGTTTTTGCCTTTTTGGGTTTTCGCTGCGAGTTTCTTCAGAGTTGCCATGACTCATAGAAACATAGAAACATAGAAAATAGGTGCAGGAGTAGGCCATTCGGCCCTTCGAGCCTGTACGCACCGCCATTCAACATGATCATGGCTGATCATCCAACTCAGTATCACGTACCTGCCCTCTCTCCATACCCCCTGATCCCTTTAGCCACAAGGGCCACATCTAACTCCCTCTTAAATATAGCCAATGAACTGGCCTCAACTACCTTCTGTGGCAGAGAATTCCACAGATTCACCACTCTCTGTGTGAAAAAAAACGTTCTCATCTCGGTCCTAAAAGACTTCCCCCTTATCCTTAAACTGTGACCCCTTGTTCTGGACTTCCCCAACATCGGGAACAATCTTCCTGCATCTAGCCTGTCCAACTCCTTAACAATTTTGTAAGTTTCTATAAGATCCCCCCTCAATCTTCTAAATTCCAGCGAGTACAAGCCGAGTCTATCCAGTCTTTCTTCATATGAAAGTCCTGCCATCCCAGGAATCAATCTGGTGAACCTTCTCTGTACTCCATCTATGGCAAGAATGTCTTTCCTCAGATTAGGAGACCAAAACTGTACGCAATACTCCAGGTGTGGTCTCACCAATGCCCCGTACAACTGCAGCAGAACCTCCCTGCTCCTATACTCAAATCCCCTCGCTATGAATGCCAACATACCATTCGCTTTCTTCACTGCCTGCTGCACCTGCATGCCTACTTTCAATGACTGGTGAACCACGACACCCAGGTCTCGTTGCATCTCCCCTTCTCCTAATCGGCCACCATTCAGGTAATAGTCTGCTTTCCTGTTCTTGCCACCAAAGTGGATAACCTCACATTTATCCACATTATACTGCATCTGCCATGCATTTGCCCACTCACCTAACCTATCCAAGTCACGTTGCAGCCTCCTAGCATCCTCCTCACAGCTAACACTGCCCCCCAGCTTCGTGTCATCCACAAACTTGGAGATGTTGCATTCAATTCCCTCGTCCAAATCATTAATATATATTGTAAATAGCTGGGGTCCCAGCACTGAGCCTTGCGGTACCCCACTAGTCACTGCCTGCCATTCTGAAAAGGACCCGTTTATTCCTACTCTTTGCTTCCTGTCTGCCAGCCAGTTCTCTATCCACATCAATACTGAACCCACAATACCGTGTGCTTTAAGTTTGCATACTAATCTCTTAGAGGCACAGGGCAGGAGAGCTCACAGCCCTGCCCAGAAGGTTAGGAATCGGACGGGATGAAGATGGGAAAGGTCCTCCCCGGGACTGAAGGGCTGGTTAGCCAGAGGTCACCGACCGAGTGATTGTGACCGGCAGAGAGATAATGAGAGAGGTTTGTTTGGAAGCAAGGAGATGCTGCAGGCTGGAGTCTGCATCCGCATGGATGTCAGAGGAGCTTCAACGGCAGAGTTGTCATCACAACAGTCCCTTGTCCAGGGGCCTGTGTCAAACGTAGTATTGAAGAATGCTGCAGCCCAGAGGTTTGTGCAGGAAGGAACTGCAGATGCTGGTTTAAACTGAAGATCAACACAAAATGCTGGAGTAACTCAGCGGGACAGGCAGCATCTCTGGAGAGAAGGAATGGGTGACATTTCGGGTTTCTTCAAGTAACCCTTGCTTTCCCTATCTCTCTCCATCCCTCCCCCTTCCCAGTTCTCTGACCAGTCTGACTGTCTCCGAGTACATTTTATCTCCGTTTGCTTTGTTCTTACCTTCTCCCAGCTAACAATGATCTGTTCGACATTTTCCTTGATCTCCATTCCCTTTGCCCTGTTTTCACACCTTCACCCTTCCTTATCTATGTTTCTCCCTCTCCTCTGACTCTCAGTCTGAAGAAGGGTCTCAACCCAAAACATCACCCATTCCTTCTCTCCAGAGAAGCTGGCTGTCCCGCTGAGTTACTCCAGCATTTTGGGTCCATCTGCAGCCCAGAGGATGTCTAGTTGCCCCCAGTCCCCTGCTACGCATCCCCCTGCCCTTACCCAAGTGCTCCCTTTGCCACGTGAGTGTTCTGACCACCTTTACAAGTTAGTGTTGCCACTAGGGGGCGTGCCCTCCAGCACTACAACCTCCCAAACACCTTTGCAGTTGGGAGCACAGTTACTTGATGGATGCAAGATGTCAAGTGGTGACCTCGAAGATAGACACAGAATGCTGGAGAAACTCGGTCACCAACTCACGGACACCTCCTCCTACTCACCCTTGGACTATGACCCCACAGATGAGCACCAAACTATAATCTCACAGACTATTTCTGATTTTATCACTTCAGGCTGTCTGCCCTCCTCAGCCTCCAACCTTATCGTTCTCCAACCTCGCGAGGCCTGGTTTTACCTTCTCCCAAAAACCATAAACAGAACTGCTCTGGCGGACCCATTGTTTCTGCCTGCTCCTATCCCACTGAGTTCATTTCCATGTACCTTGACTCCATCCTACAATCCCTCCCTCCCTCCCTACCTATGTCCAAGACCGCTCACATGCTCTTCCTCTCTTTAATGACTTCTGTTTTCCAGGCTCTCACTCCCTCATCTTTACCCTGCTCACCCAGGACCACTTAGACTTCACTGTCCAAGGCTCTCAGACTCCTGAGAGATGCGTCTGCCACAATCAGTCCCATGCCATTGGCAGTGCGACGTTGACCAGGGTGTCTAGGGCAGCCCTTGGGGTGTAGGAGTCCGTCTGACCAGTAACATGCGCAACGTTGTAGGGGACCGAGATGTGGAGGTAGAGCAGGAACACATCTCCAAGGGGGAAGATCTCAAACAGTGGGAGATAGACACAAAAAGCTGGAGTAACTCAGCGGGACAGGCAGCATCCTTGGAGAGAATGAATGGGTGATGTTTCGGGTCGAGACCCTTCTTCAGACCATGAAGAAACAATGGGAGCCAGTCACATCGCTATCCAGATGTCATAGGTTCATGATGTTTATAAGTCATAGGAGCAGAATTAGGCCATTCAGCCTATCGAGTCTATTCTGCCATTCAATCATTGCTAACCTATTTTTTTCCTCTCAACTCAATTCGCCTGCATGCTCCCCCTAATCTTTGACATCCTTTCTAATCAAGAACCTATCAATCTCTGCTTTAAAAATATCCAAGAACTTGGCCTCCATGGCCATCTGTGGCAATGAATTCCACAGATTCACCACCCTCTGGCTAAAGAAATTCCTCCTAATTTCTGTTCTGGAGGTATGTCCATTTATTCTAAGGCTGTGCCGTCTGGTCCTAGACTCTCCCACCAGTGGAAACATCCTCTCCACATCCACTCCATCCAGGTCTTTCATTATGCAGTAAGTTTCATTGAAGTCCTCCCTCATCCTTCTAAACTCCAGCGAGTACAGGCCCAGTGCCATCAAATGCTCTGAGAAGAAGCCCCTGTCTAAGAAGCCCCCGTTGATCCTTGAGGTGGCGCCCGGGCCTCCGGGCCTACAGTGTCCGGGCCTAGAGCGGCCCCCCGGGCCTACAGTGTCCGGGCCTACAGTGTCCAGGCCTACAGCGCCCCCTGGGCCTAATACGGGACAAGGGCAGTCCCGTACGGGACAAACCAATTTAGCCCAATATAGGGGATGTCCCAGCTAATACGGGACAGTTGGCAACCCTAAATACTGCTGAGTTGCTTTCTGTGAGGTATCACTGTCTTGCTGCGTGATATTAAAAACTGGGATACCACCGACTTACACAAGGGGTTGAAGATGCTGGAATCTTGATTAAAAAACTCATCCGGACAGGCAGCATCTTTGGATGGAAATGGAAAACAGGATCAACCTGAAGAAAGGTCCCCACATGAAACGGCATCTGTCTATTTCTCACCACAGATGGGAGGTCATGTCGCATTTGTATAAGGCGTTGGTGAGGCCGCATTTAGAGTATTGTGTTCAGTTCTGGGCACCATGTTATAGGAAAGTTGTTGTCAAGCTGGAAAGATGTACAGAGAAGATTTACGAGGATGTTGCCAGGACTGGAGGGTCTGAGCTATAGGGAGAGGTTGAGTAGGCTGGAACTCTATTTCTTGGCATGCAGAAGGATGAATGGTGATCTTATTAAGGTGTATAAGATCATGAGAAGAATAGATCGGGTAGATGCACAGAGTCTCTTGCCCACAGTAGGCGAATCGAGGACCAGAGGATATAAGCTTAAGATGAAGGAGAAAAGATTTAATAGGAATCTGAGGGGTAACATTTTCACGCAAAGGGTGGTGGGTGTATGGAACAAGCTGCCAGAGGAGGTAGTTGGGGCGGGGACTGTCCTAACGTTTAAGAAATAGTTAGACAGGTACATGGATAGGACAGGTTTGGAGGGATATGGACCAAATGCTAGCAGGTGGGACTAGTGTAGCTGGGACATGTTGGCCGGTGTGGGCAAGTTGGGCCAAAGGGCCTGTTTCCACATTGTATGACTGTATGACTCTAAATGCTGCCTGGCCCGCTATGTTCCTGCAGCACTTTGTTTTTTACTGCCAGATTCCTGTCCTTGAGGTGTCACAGTGTTATTATTTGTGCTACGTTGACACGCATGTAATTTTGGTTTTGCTGCTGGAATTTAAGTTGATACATCCGAAAAAATAACATTAAATACAGAGCCCAATCAGTCCTGGGAATGATTAAAGTAAGGTTATAGCGTTTTGCTTGTAGACTCTTCATCAGGACATCTATATGGCTTTATCTTGACAGTTTTGAATTCATTTGGTTTGCATTGAGTCAGTTGGCTTCCTCACACTGCGCCTCAATGCCACAGCAATATATAAACCTCTTATCACAGCCCCCCTGATAAGATCCTCACCTAATCATGTAGCATCACCTGTGGGCAGCACATTCTATTAGATTGCAAAGGGCAGCCAGGAAGCACATACCTTCCAACAAACACAGGGCAGCACAGTGGCGCTGCTACCTCAGAACTTCAGTGATCCAATCCGCACCTCGGCTGCTGTCTGTGTGGGGTGTGTGGGCATGGGTTCCCCGAGTGTTCAGTTCTCCACCCACATCCTAAAGACATTCAGGTTGGGAGGTTGAATGGCCACTGTAAAAGCCCCTGGTGTGTTGGTGAGTAGTAGAATCTGGGGGAGTCGATGGAGTTGATGGAAGGGGAGTAGATGGAGCTTTAGGGGCTAGCGGAATCAAGGGATATGGGGAGAAGGCAGGCACAGGTTACTGATTGTGGATGATCAGCCATGATCACAATGAATGGTGGTGCTGGCTCGAAGGGCCAAACGGCCTCCTCCTGCACCTATTTTCTATGTTTCTATGTTAAATGTGGGGAGGATAGGATTGGATGAACGTGAATGGGTGCTTGATGGTCAGCGTAGACTTGATGGGCCAGAGGGCTTGCTTTTATGGTGAGTGAATCTATGCTACATCCATGGGGTTGGCAGGCCATTTTCTTGGTGTCTCAGCTTTGCTCCACCGTGCCCAAGAGGCCTCCAAATCAGCTTCACTTGAATCCTCTTGAAGCTTTTGGTGTTATCTCAGTATCGGCATCAAGGGAAGAACCATATGCGGAACCCAGACGGGGACGTTATTCCAGGAATCTACTGCTAGAGAATGATACTACGGGTGCTGTCTGTACGGAGTTTGTACGTTCTCCCCACGTCCGTAAGGGTTTTCTCCGAGATCTTCGGTTTCCTCCCACACCTCAAAGACGTACCGGTTTGTAGGTTAATCGGCTTGGTATAAATGAAATAAATGTCCCTGGTGCAGGATGGAGTTAATATGCTGGTCGGTGTAGACTCGGTGGGCCGAAGGGCCTGTTTCCGCACTGTGTCTCTAAACTAAACTAAACTAAACTAAACTAATTCCATTGTGCATCATGAAAGAAAGACATGAGAGAGCTTTGTCTCGGAGTCCAGAGGAGACACAAATCTGCCTCTTTCCACTCAAGATGCCAAGATCCAGTTGCAGAAGATCCATCCTCATCACCGCACCACTCACACAACCTCCAACCTTCCCATCATACTCCCCAGCTGAAGAATCCACGCTGGCACCTTGCAGGCTCAGTGCCGGGATTAGTTTTGGTTTAGTTTAGTTTAGAGATACAGCGCGGAAACAGGCCCTTCGGCACACCGAGTCCGCGCCGACCAGCCATCCCCGCACAACTTGGGACAATTTACACGTACACCAAGCCAATTAACCTACAAACCTGTACGTCTTTGGAGTGTGGGAGGGAACCGAAGATCTCGGAGAAAACCCGCGCAGGTCACGGGGAGAACGTACAAACTCCGTGCAGACAGCGCCCGTAGTCGGGATCGAAGCCGGGTCTCCGGCGCTGCAAGCGCTGTAAGGCAGCAACTCTACCGCTGCGTCGCCGTGCCACCCTTGTCTGTCCCTCTGAAGCACGCGGGGGCTCAGCGTGGAGCTGCCTCTGGGTGCCTGTGTGCTGCAGGACGATGTTGGCTGGTGGGTGGAGAAGTCACACTCCCATAGCCATCTCCATCATACCACACTCTAGCCCAGCAGCTGTGGTTGGCAGCTTCAACCCTGGACTGCAAATCCCACTCTTAGCTCAGCCACAGTTGGGCCCAGCTGAGAGAAGAGAAGCAAGGACAGGTTAACTTATGATGAGCGTTTGTCAGCACGGGGCCTGTATTCGCTGAAGTTTAAAAGGATGAGGGGGGGCCTCATTGAAACTTACCGAATAGTGAAAGGCTTGGATAGAGTGGATGTGGAGAGGATGTTTCCACTAGTGGGAGAGTCTAGGACTAGAGGTCATAGCCTCGGAATTAAAGGATGTGCCTTCAGGAAGGCGATGAGGAGGAATTTCTTTAGTCAGAGAGGTAGTGAATCTGTGGAATTCTTTGCCACAAAAGGCTGTGGAGGCCAAGTCAATGGATATTTTTAAGCCAGAGATAGATAGATTCTTGATTAGTACGGGTGTCAGGGGTTATGGGTAGAAGGCAGGAGAATGGGTTTAGGAGGGAGAGATAGATCAGCCATGATTGAATGGCGGAGTAGATTTGATGGGCTGATTGGCATAATTCTGCTCCTATCATTCATGACTTTATGAGAGAGAGAGGGCATTGATTGTTTGCACGATAGCACTCACTCAATAACCTGAACGGGAATAGGGTGATGACTAGGCCTTAATTCTGCTGAGAAAACTAGGGCATCTATCTACTTATTGATGTTTTATAAGATCCAGCTCAATAGATGAGACTTTTCTCTCTGAATAACTTGCCAGTACGATTTGTGTTTACTGGAGAGTCTGCTCAGCTCTTTCCTTGCCTCTCCCTGACAAGCAGAGGAGATAAGAAATGCTAAATTACAAATGTAAAACAAAGGGCACCGTCCTTTATTGCTGGCTCCTTGCTCAAGCTATGGAATAGCAGTTCAGGAATAACGGCAAGTGGAACATATCAGGCTTGGTGCCTGGGGACCGGGATTGAACAGGAGTTGGGTGCTTTCCGTGGTGAATGGGGATGGGGAAATGGGGCAGAGGGTTGGGCTGCGGGAGGGAGGGCAAGGAACCAGTCTGAAGAAGGGTCTCGACCCGAAACGCCGCCCATTCCTCCCCTCCAGAGATGCTGCCCGCCCCGCTGAGTTATTCCAGCTATTTTGTGTCTATCTTCAAGGAATCTGGGCAGATGACCGGTCCATACGCCTCCCTGCCACGATACAATGGATGTACATCCAGACTGTGATTTGTGCAGTCGTTGCTTACGGCTCAGGCCAGGCACGGACAGACAATTTGCAATTATAGATGAGCGTGTGTTCTTGTGATATTTGCAGCTTAAAATGATGCCATCAGCATCAATAAATGTCACCACTACCGGCCCCAGACTAATAATTAAATATTGACTACCCCGCGACACTACCTCACTGAATAATTGCTGGTGAGAGAGGGAAAAATAACAGGTGGTGCATCACCGATGCTGTGAATGAGGTTATGCCGAGCGACTGGAATGACCAGAAGGTCTCTTGCTCTTTTACTCTGACCTGCCACCTCAGCCAGTTCAGTGAATAACTTGCATTTTTTGTCGACATCGAGAATGATTTGTTGACGTCGGGAGCCAGCTTCCCGATGCTGTAGGCGGACTGAATTAGACAATAGACAATAGGTGCAGGAGGAGGCCATTCGGCCCCTCGAGCCAGCACCGCCATTCAATGTGATCATGGCTGATCATTCTCATCAGTACCCAGTTCCTGCCTTCTCCCCATACCCCCTGACTCCGCTATCCTTAAGAGCTCTATCTAACTCTCTCTTGAATGCATTCAGAGAATTGGCCTCCACTCCCTTCTGAGGCAGAGAATTCCACAGATTCACAACTCTCTGACTGAAAAAGTTTTTCCTCATCTCAGTTCTAAATGGCCTACCCCTTATTCTTAAACTGTGGCCCCTTGTTCTGTACTCCCCCAACATTGGGTACATGTTTCCTGCCTCTAACGTGTCCAACCCCTCAATAATCTTATACGTTTCGATAAGATCTCCTCTCATCCTTCTAAATTCCAGTGTATACAAGCCTAGTCGCTCCAGTCTTTCAACATATGATAGTCCCGCCATTCCGGGAATTAACCTAGTAAACCTACGCTGCACGCCCTCAATAGCAAGAATATCCTTCCTCAAATCTGGAGACCAAAACTGCGCACAGTACTCCAGGTGCGGTCTCACTAGGGCCCTGTACAACTGCGCACAGTACTCCAGGTGCGGTCTCACTAGGGCCCTGTACAACTGCAGATTCTGTAGAATCCTTTTCTTCGTGGCGTGGCAATGGAGTCGAGTGGAATAAATTGTGCTCTCTGGTTGTTGCCCATGTCTCTGCTCTTCGTCTCTTTCTCTCGGCTGCCTCATCTGTCCCACTGCAAGCGTGGCCTGAATTTGATCTGGGTGTCCAGTAGTTTGTGAAGATTGCCGTTCCTTCGGCAAACCTTTGAAGGTGATAGATACTTTGAACATCAAAGTGTACAGCGGAGGAATAGGCTCTTGCGGCCCATTATGTCCATGATACTAATAGCCAGACTGGACAAGGACATTAATGCCAGAGGAGCTCAAATCCAGGTGCAGGATTTAGACCCCAAAAAATCAACAATGAATTTGTCCCACATATCCTGCTCAACTCACTGAGTTCCTCCAAGAAGATTGTTTGTTGGAGTAAAATTCAACCTCTTTGTCCATATCTTGGATTTCTATTACAATATGTGTGAATCTTCAGTTCTGCACTTCATCCTTACATACGGCAAACCTAAATTGCTGCAAGCCCATGTTGTGCGTCTTTGAGGCACTGCGTTGTGGAGTCTTTATCAATACTCAAACCAACTACACTCAGTCTGAAGAAGGGTCTCGACCCGAAATGCCACCCATTCCTTCTCTCCAGTGATGCTGCCTGTCCTGCTGAGTTACCCCAGTATTTTGTGTCTACACTCAGTCCACACACTGCCCTGTTCAGGCATTCTCACAGGTCCTAAACATGCCGTGTGGGATTTTAGCACAGCATCAGTGGCATGTCCAACGTCGATTATTGGTGCAGTGTTAGAGTCAGTCCTTTTATGTGATGGTATGTGATGGTATGGCACACTGGCACCGCTAAAAAGATAAAATCTAGATAAATTTGATTTTATACTTTTTTTGGTATTAGTTTATTAAATTAGAAGTTAATTGGTCACAAAATCAAAGCAGAAGAAAGGGGTATATTGACGAATATCGTTGTTGACAAAAGGAGCTTAATTTTTAATTGATTTGATTTATTTTTGGAGATACAACGTGGAAACAGACCCTTCGGTCCACCGAGTCCGTTACGACCAGCGATCCCCGCACACCAACACAATCCCACACACACTAGGGACAATCTTACAATTTTACCAAGCCAATTAACCTACAAACCTTTACGCCTTTGGAGTGTGGGCGGAAACCGGAGCTCCTGGGGAAAACCCACGCAGGTCATGGGGAGAACGTACAAGCTCTGTACAGACAAACACCCGTACTCAGCTTTGAGCCCGGGACTCTGGCGCTATAATGCAGCGACTCTTCAGAAACGCACTGGTCAGTGTTAATTATTATGGAGGAAATAGCACTATATTTAGCAAGTCATAATCTGTTCAAGCAGTGTCTGCATGGCTTCACGTCGGGGAAATAACGTCAAACAAATTGATCAAAGCTCTTTGAGGAAGTATCAACCAGAGTGGATATGGGGTGAACTAGTGGATGTAATATATTTGGATTTTCTGACGGTTCTCACTAAAGATTATTGGCGCTGGAGGTAGTAAACACACAGAGAGATAAATGGTGAACAATAGCAAGCGGTGAGTAGTGGCAAGGGGTCTGGTGTGACTGGTGAGGGTGCTGCAGGGATCAGCTCTTGGACTGGGACTGTTTACAGTACAGAGCAATGGTTTAGTGGAAGGATGCAAATGGACAGCAGACGAAGTTGCAAATGACACGGAACCATGAGGACAGGCAGGGTGTACTGAGGATACAAACAGCCTCGAGAGATGCTGGTCGGTGGTGCGCGAGTGGGCAACATGTTGGCAGGTGTGGCGTAATGTGTGTGTGAGCGTGAAATGATTCATGTTGGAAGGGAGAATGATGAACTGGGATAGGATTTAAACAGAGAGCAGCTGCAGAAAGCTGCAGTACCATGGTGTGCAGCTCTTCGCACATCAAAACATCAATGATATTGAATTGAATTGAATGCTTTATTGTCACATGTGACAGGTCACAGTGAAATTCTTTGCTTGCGCACCTTGCAAATAGTTGCCCATAAAGGGCGTTTACAAAGTAACAAATCTCCCACCCCGCCCCGCGCCAGTTACCCCTTTGTTCTTCTCCCCCTGCCCCATCCCTCACGGCGGTCCCCCCACGCCGGGTCCTCCTCTGCACCTTCCCTTGGCAGCGGCGTCCTCACTCCACATGTCCGTCCTCGTCCATTGGAAGGCAACTTCAGCCACGGCAGGTCAGGCAGCATCTCGGGAGCGGAATGAGTGACGTTTCGGGTCAAGACCCTTCTTCAGATCAGTCTGAAGAAGGGTCTCGACCAGAAACGTCACCCATTCCTTCTCTCCCGAGATGCTGCCTGACCTGCTGAGTTACTCCAGCATTTTGTAAATAAATACCTTTGATTTGTACCAGCATCTGCAGTTATTTTCTTATATATATATATATATGTATGTATGTATGTATGTATGTATGTATGTATGTATGTATGTATGTATGTATGTATGTATGTATGTATGTATGTATGTATGTATGTATGTATGTATGTATGTATGTATGTATGTATGTATGTATGTATGTATGTATGTATGTATGTATGTATGTATGTGTGTATGTGTGTATGTATGTATGTATGTTCCCGAAATACAGCCAAAACGGTACACCATAGCGCAACAATTTTAGGGCCACCTTACTCGCCATTTGCCTGCGGTGTGCAGTTTTGTTCAAATTGTTGCGCTCTCGTGTACCGTTTTGACTGTATTTCGGGAACATACATATATATATACACGATGAGATCGCCATTTTGATCTAATACTTCCGTGTTCGGCGTCACAATGGGAACCCAATGGGTCATATATGAGATCGCCGTTTTGAGATCGCCATTTTGATCTAATACAGCGTCACAACGGGGAGGGTTGCCGGGCCCGGCGGCGGCGGCGCTTGTGCAGCAGCGTTGAGAGGACCAGCGCCCCTCCCGGCGTGTCCCGCACCTGACCTTCCTCCCACGGTGCAGCGCAGCGGCAGAGAGACGGTCAAAGAAGATGGCCACCGGCAGGGCGAACATGGGGCAGCGCCTTGCGGCCACTCTCCTACTGCTGGCCGCTGCGATGGTCACCTGGGGCCGGGGTGAGTGGCTCCCTCTCCCCTTTCCTCTCCCCCCTCGCCTGCCCCCGGCCCCGGGGGAAACTCCCCGGCCGCCACAGCCTCGGATACACCCTGGGATCTTGCTATGCGCTTTTAGAGTGGGGCGCACTGTCATAACGGGAACCCAACGAGTCCACGGTCGTGTTTCGTTCAAATTGTTGTGCTGTCGTGTACTGTATTGGCTGCTTTCTGCCCAACCAATTGTTCAAGCGCTTTTGATTGCAACATGCACCTTAATTTAGTTCAACAAAGAAACTGACAAGTTAGTAAAGAACCTTTAGTAACAATGGGAACCCAACGGGTCCACAGGTCGTCCAGTAATACATAAATTACACATTAATTCTACAAGACAGTGAAAAGAAAAAGACGAGATATTAGTGCAAAAACACATTTAGAAAGCAAGTCCAAGGTGGTGCAAGAGTTGGTCTGTAATGTTCTGTTGCTGAGGTAGGGTCAGGATTGTGCAGGTTGTTACAAAAACTTGATAGTTGTGAGAAAGTAGCTGTCCCTGAACCGGGGGACCTCTGTACCACCCGCCCGATGGTGGCAATGGGTATAGGGCACAGCTGGGATGATGATGACCCATTATGATAGATGGTGCCTTCTTGAGACAGCGCCTCATGTAGATGCTTTATGTGGTCGGGAGAACTATGCCGGTGATCATCTTGGCCAAGTCCACCACTCACTGCATCCTCTTGTGTTCCTGTGCGTTGGAATTTTACCAGGTTAATTCCCGGGATGGCGGGACTGACATATGATGAAAGAATGGATCAACTGGGCTTATATTCACTGGAATCTAGAAGGATGAGATGGGATCTTTTAGAAACATGTAAAATTCTTAAGAGACTGGACAGACAAGATGCAGAAAAAATGTTCCCGATGTTGGGGGACTCCAGAACCAGGGGGCACAGTGTAAGAATAAGGGGTAGGCCAGAGAGTTGTGAATCTGCAGAATTCTCTGCCACAGAGGGCAGTGGAGGTCAATTCACTGGATGTTTTCAAGAGAGACTTGGACATAGCTCTTCGGGCTAACAGAAACAAGGGATACGGGGAGAAAGCAGGAAGGGGGTACTAATTTTGGATGATCAGCCATGATCATATTGAATGGCGGGCGGCGCTGGCTCAAAGGGCCGAATGGCCTACTCCTGCACCTATTTTCTATGTTTTTATGTTTCTAATTGCCATGCCAGGCCATGATGTAACCAGAGAGGATACGTTCTGCAGTGCATCTGTAAACGTTTGTCAGAGTATTTGGTAATATGTCAAATATGTTTAAACTTCTGTGAAAGTAAAGTGACTGGTGCGTCTTCTTTGTGATTACGTCAGTTTTCAGGGCCCAGAACAGGTCACCTGAGATGTTAATGCTCAGGAATCTGAAGCTGCCAACTCTCTGCACCACCGGCCCACCAATGAAGAGTAACATGTGGTGTCTTGACTCCCCCTTTCCAAAGTCAATAACTGGTTCCTGTGTTTTGTTGACACTCAGCGAGAGGTTGTTGTTGTGACACGTCCGAACCTGGTGTTTTGTTTCCCTTCTGAAGCTGACTCATCACCGCCCTAGGATGTGGAGAGGATGTTTCCACTAGCGCGAGAGTCTAGGACCAGAGGGCACAGCCTCAGAATTAAAGGACGTTCCTTTAGCAAGGAGATGAGGAGGGATTTCTTTAGTCAGAGGGTGGTGAATCTGTGGAGCTCTTTGCCACAGAAGGCTGTGGAGCCCATCAATTGGTACTTTTGTGGCAGAGATAGATAGATTGTTGATTAGCACGGGTGTCAGGGGTTCTGGGGAGAAGGCAGGAGAATGGGTTTAGGAGGGAGAGATGGATCAGCCACGATTGAATGGTGGAGTAGACTTGATGGGCCGAATGGCCTAATTCTGCTCCTATGACCTTATGACCTGTGATCCTGCCACAACTGTGGTGATTGGGCAAATTTGTAGAAGGCTTTGGAACAGTGCTTATCCGCACAATCATGGGTGTGCAGAGAGTAGAGCAGTGGGCCTTGAGGTGGCCCAGTGGTGATGGCCAGCGAGGAAGTGATGTTGTTCCCACTCTGCAGTGACTGGTGTCTGCAAGTCAATGATCCACTTGCAAAGGGAGATACAGAGGCTCTGACGATGAGTTTGGAGGTGATGATAGTGTTGAATGCCAAGCCGTAGTCAATGTACATCATTGCACTCCAGACACTCACCGCCCTCTGTGTAAATACTTGCAGCGCACACCCCTTATGCCTCTCTCTCTCCTTAAAACTATGTCCTCTAGTATTTATTTATTTATTTTTTTAGAGATACAGCATGGAAACAGGCCCTTCGGCCCACCGAGTCCGCGCTGCCCAGCGATCCCCGCACACTAACACTATCCTACACACACTAGGGACTATTATTTTTACATTTACCCAGCCAATTAACCTACATACCTGTACGTCTTTGGAGCGTGGGAGGAAACCGAAGATCTCGGAGAAAACCCACGCAGGTGACGGGGAGAACGTACAAACTCCGTACAGATGGCGCCCGTAGTCAGGATCGAACCTGAGTCTCCGGCGCTGCATTCGCTGTAAGGCAGCAACTCTACCGCTGCGCCACCGTGACGCCATTGATAGTCCCATCCTGGGAAATAGGTTCTACCCTGCTGCCCGTGCCTCTTTGATAATCTGATATACCTCTATCAGGTCTTCCCGCAACCTCCAGAGAAAACAATCCAAGTCTGTTTGACCTCTTCCTGTAGCTGATACCCCTAATCCAGGCAACATTTTGGTCAACATCCCCTGCACCATTTCCAAAGCTTTCACATCCTTTCTGTAATGGGGCGACCAGAACTGACTGCAATGCTCCAAATTCAGCCATAACCAAATCCAAACTACTGTATAAATCTGCATCATGACTTCCTGACTCTGATACTCAATGCCCTGACCAATGGAGGCAAGCACACCACGTGCCTTCTTTACCACTCTATCTACTTGTGTTTCTGGGAGTTATGGACTTGGATCCCAAGATTCCTCTGGGCATCAATTCCTCTGAGGTCATCCCATTAATTGTATATTTTCCCCAAACATTCGACTCCCAGGGGTCAGATTAAACTCCACCTGCCATTTCTCTGCCTCTATCTGGAGCTGATCTGCTGCCTACAACGCCCTGCTGACTTTTACACAATAGACAATAGGTGCAGGAGGAGGCCATTCGGCCCTTCGAGCCAGCACCGCCATTCAATGTGATCATGGCTGATCATTCTCAATCAGTACCCCATTCCTGCCTTCTCCCCATACCCCCTGACTCCGCTATCCTTAAGAGCTCTATCTAGCTCAATGAACCCAATCTCTTCCAAATGAGATAAATCCTACCCCAAAGAATCCTCTCCAATAGCTTCCCTTCCACTGATGTGAGACTCAGTGGCCTACAATTTCCTGGATTCCCTCTACTTCTCTTCTTGAATAAAGGAACAGCATTAGCTACCTTCTCGTCATTGCCTGTGGATAAAGAAGGCACAAAGGTCTTTATCAAGGCTCCCACAATTTCCTCTGTTGTCTTTTTCAATAAGCTGGGATGGATCCCGTCAGGCCCTAAGGATTTATCCACTTTAATGTTCTTTGAGCCCCAACAGCTCCTCCTCCTCGGCATCAAACTGCCCTTGCATATTAGTAATCTCCACATTGATCTCACTGTCTTATACGTCCTTCTCCTTGGTGAAAGCAGATTCAATCAGCAGCTCAAAGAGTTGAATGGGCAGCAAGTTGGCAGAGTTGGCCGAGGAGTGTGAGACTGAAAGTGTGCCAGTGTGTGTATGAGTGCCTGTGAGTCCATGTACAAGTGACTGTGAGTGTGCATGAGGCGTTTGTGGCAGTGGGCACGTGCATGTGTGTATATGAGTGTGTGTGTTTCTGCATTGGGTTCAGTGTATGAAGAAAACCAACAGTTGGACCTGTGTGGGAAGGAACTGCAGATGCTGGTTTAAACTGAAGATAGATATAGAAACATAGAAACATAGAAAATAGGTGCAGGAGTAGGCCATTCGGCCCTTCGAGCCTGCACCGCCATTCAATATGATCATGGCTGATCATCCAGCTCAGTAACCTGTACCTGCCTTCTCTCCATACCCCCTGATCCCTTTAGCCACAAGGGCCACATCTAACTCCCTCTTAAATATAGCCAATGAACTGGCCTCAACTACCTTCTGTGGCAGAGAATTCCACAGACTCACCACTCTCTGTGTGAAGAAATATTTTCTCATCTCGGTCCTAAAAGACTTCCCCCTTATCCTTAAGTGTGACCCCTGGTTCTGGACTTCACCAACATCGGGAACAATCTTCCCGCATCTAGCCTCTCCAACCCCTTAAGAATTTTATATGTTTCAATAAGATTCCCCCTCAGTCTTCTAAATTCCAGCGAGTACAAGCCTAGTCTATCCAGTCTTTCTTCATATGAAAGTCCTGCCATCCCAGGGATCAATCTGGTGAACCTTCTCTGTACTCCCTCTAAGGCTAGAATGTCTTTCCTCAGAATAGGAGACCAAAATTGTACACAATACTCCAGGTGCGGTCTCACCAAGGCCCTGTACAACTGCAGCAGAACCTCCCTGCTCCTATACTCAAATCCTCTTGCTATGAATGCTAACATACCATTCGCTTTCTTCACTGCCTGCTGCACCTGCACGCTTGCTTTCAATGACTGGTGCACCATGACACCCAGGTCACGTTGCATCTCCCCTTTTCCTAATTGGCCACCATTCAGGTAATACTCTACTTTCCTGTTCTTGCCGCCAAAGTGGATAACCTCACATTTATCCACATTATATTGCATCTGCCATGCATTTGCCCACTCTCCTAATCAATCCAAGTCACTCTGCAGCCTCCTAGCATCCTCCTCGCAGCTAACACTGCCACCCAGCTTTGTGTCATCCGCAAACTTAGAGATACAAAAAGCTGGAGTAACTCAACGGACCAGGCAGCATCTCTGGAAAAAAGGAATAGATGACGTTTCAGGTGGAGACCCATCATCAGACCTTGAAGAAGGGTCTCGACCCAAAACATCACCTATTCCTTTTCTCCATAGATGCTGCCTGACCTGTTGAGTTGCTGCAGATTTTTGTGTCTATTAACAGCGGGACCTTCCAGCCTCCCAACCATGGCCTAATTGGGCATCCGCCATTTTCATTGTGCCACTTCTGGTGGCCACGCCCTCTGCTGCCTGAACCCTGGGATGGCAGGTCTCACATATGAGGAGCGATTACACTTCCAAGGTTTGTATTCAGTAGAGTTTAGAAGAATGACTGAGACTTGCAAAACTCTTTAGACGCAGATGGCATTGAGGATTATGGGTTGAGTGAGGGTAATATGTTATTTTTAAAATATATGATCAGCCACGGTAGACTGAATGGTAGAGCAAGCTCGAAGGGCCGAATGGTCTCCTACTGCTTCTCTTCCTCGCTTTCTACATTTTGATGCGATTCAGCTCTGTGTCCAGGCCAGATGGCTTGTGTTAACACTTTGGACAAGGAAGTTGAAGTGAAGTTCAATAAACTGAGGAAACAAAGCACTTGTACATAATAATTTGAAAGTATTAGTAAAGTGGGGGATGCCAGCTTTGGTTAGTGGTTGGATTTTTGAAGGGGAACCAGCTGTAACTTTTCATTGTGTTATTGCATACTCTGGAATAATTTACCAGGGAAGATTAATATGAGTGGAATCAGAGGCGATGATTCGATTCTGATTCCCACCGCCTGGCAACATTTTGTGAGTGTTTTCTTTGAGTCTAATTGTTAACTCACTGATGTTAGACAGATTAATGACCCATGTTTAAAATAATGCACATGTTTAGTTTAGTTTAGTTTAGAGATACAGTGCGGAAAAAGGCCCTTCCTCCCACTGAGTCCGCGCTGCCCAGCGATCCCCGCACATTAACACTATCCTACATGCACATTAGGGACAATTTTTACATTTATACCAAGCCAATTAACCTATAAACCTGTACGTCTTTGGAGCGTGGGAGGAAACTGAAGATCTCGGAGAAAACCCACACGGTCACGGGGAGAACGGCACGGTGGCGCAGCGGTAGAGTTGCTGCTTTACAGCGAATGCAGCGCCGGAGACTCAGGTTCAATCCTGACTACGGGTGCTGCTCTGTAAGGAGTTTGTACGTTCTCCCCGTGACCTGCGTGGGTTTACTCCGAGATCTTCGGTTTCCTCCCACACTCCAAAGACGTACAGGTATGTAGGTTAATTGGCTGGGTAAATGTAAAAATTGTCCCTAGTAGGTGTAGGATAGTGTTAATGTACGGGGATCGCTGGGCGGCACGGACTTGGAGGGCCGAAAAGGCCTGTTTCCGGCTGTATATATATGATATGATATGATGATGACAGCGCCCGTAGTTGGGATCGAACCCGGGCCTCCGGCGCTGCAAGTGCTGTAAGGCAGCAACTCTACCGCTGCGCCACCGTGCCGCCCATGTTCTTTATTTGGACACTGTCCCACTGTGTACATATCTATATTTGATACACCCATCAACAAATGTAAGGCCAAATGGTGTCTTGGATGTATACCTGGCAATTAAAGGATCAGAAAAAAAGATTAGAATCAGGTTATGATTAGAAGACACACAGCAAGAGTTGTCTGTAACCAATAACACTGAAGCTAAGGTTTTGTTGGGATGGTTCCTGGTGGATTTACACTAACGTCCCAGGTCATTTCACTTTACTAGACTTTATCTTGCACTAAACGTTATTCCCTTTATCATGTATCTGTACGCTGTGGACGGCTCGATTGTAATCATGTATTGTCTTTCTGCTGACTGGTTAGCACGCAACAAAAGCTCTTCACTCGGTACACGTAACAATAATCTAAACCAACTAATTAGCTAACTGGTTACTTATCACCATTTGGTCCCACAAAAATGCTGGAGTAACTCAGCAGGTCAGGCAGCATCTAGGAGAGAGGACCCGAAACGTCACCCATTCCCTCTCTCTTAGATGCTGCCTGACCTGCTGAGTTACTCCAGCATTTTTGTGATACCTTTGATTTGTACCAGCATCTGCAGTTATTTTCCTATAGCATTTGGTCCCAGTCTTTTCCCCTATTCCTTTACTAATGCTCATTTGTTAATTCACGCACGATCTCGTCAGCTGCCTGCTCCTGCTGTATGATTCGTCTTTCTGCTGTGGACATTAGAGTTTCATTTGCATTTGACTCATTATAATGTCTCCAGTCTCTGGCCTCAGGCACCCACTTCCCAGTTTATTTCTCTTTCCTTGCAACATTCCTCTTCCTTCTATTTCCTGCTCATATCCCCTCAGATCCTATTTTCCCTCTCCATTTCAATGAGATGTTTTCCACCGGCTGTCCAAATTCTTCCTATCCTCAAACCTACCACTCTTTTTGGTAAGGTAGACACAAAATGCCGGAGTAACTCAGCGGGTCAGGCAGCATCTCGGGAGAGAAGGCATGGGTGACGTTTCGGGTCGAGACCCTTCTTCAGACCGATGTCAGGGGAGGGGGCGGGACAAAGATAGGATGTAGTCGGAGACAGGAAGGCTAGTAGGAGAACTGGGAAGGGGGAGAGGGGATAGAGATGGGGAAACAGGGGCTACCTGAAGTGGGAGAAGTCAATGTTCAAACCACTGGGGTGTAAACTGCCCAAGCGAAATATGAGGTGCTGTTCCTCCAATTTGTGCTGGGCCTCACTCTGACAATGGAGGAGGCTCAGGACAGAAAGGTCAGGTTGGGAATGGGAGGGGGAGTTGAAGTGCTGAGCCACCGGGAGATCAGGTTGGTTGAGACGGACTGAGCGGAGGTGTTCAGTGAAACTATCGCCTTTTTGATAACATTAGTAATCTGTTCTTTTTACTTAAACACACCCTTCCCACCCACACAGTTGTATCAGTGACTTGCCATGTCTTTAATTTCTCATGACATACGCAGGCTGTGAGGGTTGATGGTGGGGAAGGCTGTGAATGCTCACCCTCAGTTCTGGCAATCAGTGCTAACTTTCATTAACATCAGTGACACATCAGGCCTTCAAAGAGTATCTAAGGGTTACATTCACTTTTGTGTACTAAGCCATTGTACACATGAGGCGTTGTTGAAGTGGTGTGCAATTGGTTTCGAAAGCTGTAATCAAAATTGTGGGTGATTTGTTATAATCCTCAAAATGGGTCCAGTGTGGCCACGCTGCAGTGATGATTTTGAGATCGGTCAAAGCAACCTACAGTAGAAGGTGCAGCCACAGGTGGAACAGCGGTAGAGTTGCTGCCTTACAGCGCTGGCAGCGCCAGACACCCGGGTTCCATCCCAACTACGGGCGCCGTCTGTACGGAGTTTGTACGTTCTCCCCGTGACCTGCGTGGGTTTTCTCCGAGATCTTCGGTTTCCTCCCACACTCCAAAGACGTGCAGGTTTGTAGGTTAATTGTCCCTGGTGTGTGTCGGGCAGTGTTGATGTGCGGGGATCGCTGGTCGGAGCGCACTCAGTGGGCCGAGGGGCCTGTTTCCGCGTTGTATCTCTAAACTAAATAGAACTGCACCACATGAAACCGGCCCTTCAGCCCACCATGCCAGTGGCAACGAAGAAGAGACCAACAATATTTAAGGGATCTTTGTAAATTTGTCAGCACCTTGTGGCAACTCTTTTGTGTACTGTGTATGCAAAAACAAATAATTTCACTGCACCTTCACGGTACATGTGACAATAAAGTATCTATCTATCTATCTATCTATCTATCTATCTATCTATCTATCTATCTATCTATCTATCTATCTATCTATCTATCTATCTATCTATCTATCTATCTATCTATCTATCTATCTATCTGTCTGTCTGTCTGTCTGTCTGTCTGTCTGTCTGTCTGTCTGTCTGTCTGTCTGTCTGTCTGTCTGTCTGTCTGTCTGTCTGTCTGTCTGTCTGTCTGTCTGCCTGTCTGTCTGTCTGCCCGTCTGTCTGCCTGTCTGTCTGTCTGCCCGTCTGTCCGTCTGTCTATCTATCTATCTATCTGTCTAATCTCCCTTGAGGGGTCCAGTGTATTCTGACTGAGATAAGCCTCAGTTTCCCTTCAGTAACCCTCTCATTCTGACTGCACCACAGGATCCAGGTGACAATGGGTTGTGAATGAATCAAGACGTGTGGATGTGAACACTCCTCCCTAATCAATGCTTTTGTTTGCCTCCTGCCCAGTAATAGATCAGCTTCAGCCCAGAGCAAGGCAGCCATCATACCCATGCAGTAAAGCTCGATAATGCGGAAGAATTATAGCTTATTAGGTTTTGTCTGGCGAGGCGTAGATGGGTGTAAAATGTGTGTCAGGGATCTGGTGGTGGGTGAGCTGTCTGCTCTGGCAGAGTGATTCATTCCCAAATGTAATTTGAAAGAACATCATCATCTGAAAGTTTTTAATGATATTCCGGCTGCAGGAATTTGTCATACAGACAATATGTGTGTGGTTTAACAGCTGAGGTGAAGGAGAAACTTTAAATCTTGTTTCTATTGATCAATGCGACATGCAATTGTTCTGTTGAGAAGCTAAGAAAAATGGTATAATTTCCATGTCCGACTGGGACAGTGCCGCGCTGATCAGAACATTTTTCTTTACAGGCAGTTCATGAACCGAGAGCAGATGGTGTTTCCGTGAGGCTCGGGCTGAGATTTACAGGGTGATCATGGTGGGGAGCTCTGGGTCTGGTCCTTGACTTCAGTCCAGATTGTTCGGTCACTGGACAATCTTTGACCTTCTGCCCTCAGTCTTTGGGAAGATGGCTGCAGAAATCCTTGAACATTGAGAGTGAACAGCACATCAGAATTTGCAATGTCAGCAGTAGATTGGTTCCACAGGGAAAAGAAGCTCAGATGTTCCCCCCTGCCTCGGTGGGGGCGAGGAGGGGGGTAGAGGGGAAAGTGGGGGGGGGGGGGGGGGGAGGGGGAGAGGAGGGGGAGGGTCCTCTCAAGGGGAAAGGTCACCTGCTCAGGGATTGAGGTCTGTGATATGGGATGGGTTACCAGAGTGCAGCTTTGGTTTAATTTAGTTTAGTTTAGAGATACAGCGCGGAAACAGGCCCTTCGTCCCACCAAGTCCACGCCGACCAACGACCCCGCACAGTAACACTATCCTACGCACGCTCGGGACATTTTACATTTATACCAAAGCAATTACCCTGCAAACCTGCACGTCTTTGGAGTGTGGGAGGAAACCGAAGATCTCGGAGAAAACGCACGTGGTCACGGGGAGAACGTACAAACTCCGTACAGACGGCGCCCGTAGTTGGGATCAATCCCGGGTCTCTGGCGCTGCAAGTGCTGTAAGGCAGCAACTCTACCGCTGCGCCAACCTATCCCCCCTTTGGCGTTCATACCTTCATGTTCTTCCCTTGGAGAGCAGAGTGAAGCCCTGGGAAGTTGCACTGGTGGACAGATTGCATGCCAGGGTGCTCTGACTGTTGTTTTCACACCTCGCACTCCCCGAGATGGTGGAAGGAAGCTCAGGCTCGGCGATTCCTTCATGATCCCAGGCAAGGCGGCCTGTGACGTGTAATAGTTTCTGCACGCAGTGCGAACACAAACTGGTGAACACGATGGATATGACAAATCCTTCCTGGCATCTGCATGACCGGCTCCCACTCTGATTTTGTTGGTTCAGAGGTGGCTGATCAGGCCAGCGTCAAACTGAGTTGCATCAACTGGGGCACGATGGATGGCTGGATAGTTTCACGAGGCAGTGTGCTCCTTCAATCACTCACACCAAGTCTCTGTGTGCTCTCCTGCATGGCCACGATACCGCTCTCTCCTGCACTGGAGTAGTTGAGCGCCAGAGAATTGCAGAAGTGCATGGGGATGCTGCATTTCTTCAAGGAGGCTTTGAGAACATTGTGGGATCTTCTATGTCCAGCCGGCACTGCTCCGATGTGGAACGGAATGCCTGCTTCAAGGGTCAGCTGTGACCATCAGCAACGTTGCCTTCTCAATGGCTCCAGAAGAGCGTAATTGGAGCTTGTTTCTGGGATTGTGGGCATGGGAGACGATGGCGACTTGCTCTTTCAGGAAAGGTGGCATCTCTCCAGTGCCTTGCGACAGCCACTGCTGTAGTCCAAGAGCTCAGAGCAGGGCTCACTGCTACAGGGTTGCTGGGGTGGTAGAGATACACCTACGGTGGGGGAGTCAGAGTGTGGTTCAGATGGGAGGGTGAATGAGGTGTGATTGAATGGGGTGTGCTGGACATGACATTGAGGTAGGGGGGTGTCAGAGATGTGATTTGCTGGTGGTGAGATGTGAATGGGGAGTGGGGGTATCAGAGATGCGATGGATGACGTTGGGGGCAGGGGTGGGGAGAAGAAGACACACACTTGGGCTGAGATCCAGGGTCAGAGTCTTGAGTGGCGGTCTTGAGGTGGGGGTCAAAAGATCATAAGGAATAGGAGTAGAATTAGGCCATTCAGCCCATCAAGTCTACTCCGTCATTCATTCATGGCTGATCCATCTCTCCCTCCTAACCCCATTCTCCTGCCTTCTCCCCATAACCTCTGACACCCGTACTTGTCTTGAGCAGGGTCTTGAACGGTAGCCCGAGAGAGGGTGTGTGTGGGAGCAAACATTAAGCAAAATACTTAGAAAATGTACTGCGAGCAGATTGATGCCTCGGGCAGTGGGCCTGCTGCCTTTCAAGTATCATTGAAGTAGGATTCATCTCTCCAATTAACACCTGCTTTGATGAAATGTTTGATGGAATAAATCTCTGCTACTTTGCCTGGGGGAATAGATGGAAACAACCATCTAGGTTTTGGCCCTCTCCTCTACTGCATCCTTCCACTGGAACACTGCCATCCTCTGTGCACGTAATCATGGTTTGTCACTCGGTAGTTTAGTCGTGAGGATGGCAATACTCACCTGGACACATGAGCTTGAAGTCCCGCAGATGTAGAATCTGAATATAATGAATTAAATAAACTCGGAATGGTTACGGAGAAGGCATCACATTCACAACGGGAAATGCCGGGAATAGTTCTAATGAAAGATCATTGGCATGAAGTTTTAATCAATAGACAATAGACAATAGACAATAGGTGCAGGAAGAGGCCATTCGGCCCTTCGAGCCAGCACCACCATTCAATGTGATCATGGTTCATCATTCTCAATCAGTACCCCGTTCCTGCCTTCTCCCCGTACCCCCTGACTCCGCTATCCTTAAGAGCTCTATCTGGCTCTTTCTTGAATGCATTCAGAGAATTGGCCTCCACTGCCTTCTGAGGCAGAGAATTCCACAGATTCACAACTCTCTGACTGAAAAAGTTTTTCCTCATCTCAGTTCTAAATGGCCTACCCCTTATTCTTAAACTGTGGCCCCTTGTTCTGGACTCCCCCAACATTGGGAACATGTTCCCTGCCTCTAACGTGTCCAACCCCTTAATAATCTTATACGTTTCGATAAGATCTCCTCTCATCCTTCTAAATTCCAGTGTATACAAGCCTAGTCGCTCCAATCTTTCAACATATGATAGTCCCGCCATTTAATCCTGCTTCTCCCTCCACAGAGGCTGCCTGACCTACTGATGCTTACAGAATCTTCTGCTTTTATGTCAGCCTTTCAGCTTTGCAGCTTTTTGAGATTCAGAATGCTGTTGATGTCCGAACCCATCGGTTTTACCAGGAGACAGCGCTTTGTGTTCTTCTGTTACAGAAGTCCACTTCCCAAGTTCTGCATCAGGTTCCGATCACCCATTGAACCCATCCTTGCTGCTCTACTTTGGGTGATCAGCTGGGGCGGCACGGTGGCGCAGCGGTAGAGTTGCTGCCTTACAGCGAATGCAGCGCCAGAGACTCAGGTTCGATCCCGACTACGGATGCTGTCTGTAAGGAGTTTGTACGTTCTCCCCGTGACCCGCGTGGGTTTTCTCCAAGATCTTCGGTTTCCTCCCACACTCCAAAGACGTGCAGGTTTGTAGGTTAATTGGCTGGGCAAATGTAAAACTTGTCCCTTGTGGGTGTAGGATAGTGTTAATGTGCGGGGATCGCTGGTTGGCGCGGACCCGGTGGGCCGAAAGGGCCTGTTTCCGCGCTGTGTCTCTAAACTAAACTAAAACTAGACTGCTGCAGAATGGAATCAGGCCCTTTGGCCCATCTGGCCATGCCGTCCAAGATGCTCCATCTAACTAGTCCCATTTGGCCCATCCACCTCTGAGCCCATGTCCCGCCCAGTTACTCCAGCATTTTGTGTCTCTCCCTCCAAACCTTTCCTATCCATGTACCTGTTTTGCTCGGCCAACTCTTCAGCTATGCAGTCCACTCTCATCGCTCAGACCCGTGGGATGCCAGCCAACATCACGGCAAGGTCTCCTGCAAAACATGGGCCAGGGCTGCTCGTGATGGAGCCTTCTTTGCCATTGATTCTCATCTTCCCAAGAATTAATCAAGAAAACATTCTCAGCAGGCAGGCACCAATGTACTTGTTGTTATTCACACTGAATATATCAGAGCAACATTCAACCATTGTTGAGATGTTGGGTGAAAATCAAAAATAAACTGCAGATGGCAGAAATCTAAAATTTAAAAAAAGGAAATTGTGGAAACTCTCAGCAGGTCAGGCCGCATCTGTGGGAAGAGAAACAGAGCGACTGTTTTAGCTCAGAGCAAGATTTCCATTGTACCTGTACCTCAGCGTGCCCGTGCATAGGCCTGGATCGAGTGGGTGTGAAGAGAATGTTTCCACTCGCGGCCGGGAGAGTCCAGGACCAAAGGTCTCAGCCTCAGAATTAAAGGCCGTTCCTTTAGGAAGGAGATGAGGAAGAATTTATTGAGTCAGAGGGTGGTGAATCTGTGGAATTCATTGCCTCAGAAGGCAGTGGAGACCAAGTCAATGGATATTTTTAAAGGTAGAGATAGATAGTTTTCGATTCGTACGGGTGTCAGGGGTTATGGGGAGAAGGCGGGAGAATGGGGTTAGGAGGGAGAGATAGATCAGCCATGATTGAATGGCGGAGTAGACTTGATGGGCCGAATGGCCTAATTCTGCTCTTAACTATTATGACCTGAGGACATAATCTCCTCACCATTTGAAGCAGGTAGAGGCGGTGATGAGCTTTCTTTATCATTGCATCAATGTACTGGGTCCAGGACATATGTGCACGGCCTGGAACTTGCAGTTGTTGTCGGTCTCCACCACCGATGCGTCGATGAAGACAGTTTTGCGTATCCTCTGCTAAAGTCAACAGTCAGTTCCTTGGTTTAACTGATGTTGAGGATAAGGTTATTGTTCTGGCAACCATTCAATCAGGAGATCGATCTCCCCCTACACTGGAAGAAAGCACAAACTCTGCACAGACAGCATCAGGGTTGCCAACTTCCTCACTCCCAAATACGGGGCAAAGGGTGATGTCACCGCCCCGCGCCCCACATGACCTCACCCAGCCAGCGGCCACGTGCTCCCGCTCCACCAATGGCGGCCGCTGAGGTACTCCGGCATTTTGTGTCTACAGAGGGCACATCATGTCAGCTTGCTGCAAGCAATTTAACACCTGTTCAGGTTTAAACAGAGGAAGAAATCAGTTCCCCCAATCCAGCACCCACCTCCCCCTCCACAGCACCCACCTCCCTGGGCCCAGCACCCACCTCCCACTCCACAACACCCACCTACCTGGGCCCAGCACCCACCTCCCCCTCAAGAGCACACACCTACCTACCTGGGCCCAGCACCCACCTCCCTGGGCCCAGCACCCACCTCTCCCAGCCCAGCACCCACCTCCCCATCAAGAGCACACACCTACCTACCTGGGCCCAGCACCTACTTCTCCGCACCTAGCACCTACCTACCCCAGCCCAGCACCCACCTCCCCCTCCACAGCACCCACCTACCTGCACCCAGCACCCACCTCTCCCAGCCCAGCACCCACCTCTCCCAGCCCAGCACCCACCTCCCCCTCCATAGCACCCACCTCCCCCAGCCCAGCACCCACCTCCCCCCTCCATAGCACCCACCTCCCCCCTCCATAGCTCCCACCTCCCCCTCCACAGCACCCACCTACCTGGGCCCAGCACCCACCTCTCTGCACCCAGCACCCACCTTCCCCCCTCTGCAGCACTCACCTACCTGCACCTGGCACCCACCACCCTGTGGCCCAGCACCCACTTCCCCCTCCGCAGCACCCACCTCCCAGACCGCTCTGGCCTGTCCTGCTCTTCCCTGCTTGGGGTGATCCTGTACAGCACTCACATTGGAAGCCCATTCACTCAGGGCGAGAGGTGGGAGAAACTATGTTCAGTGCCCAGAGAGCAAGAGGACCCAGGCCTTCCCACAGTGAGGAGCTGGTTGAAAGGCTGGGTCAGCTTCCCTCAGTGAAACATTTCCACAGCAGTCGATTCTATCTTCAGCGATGCAGTGAGATAATACCCTTGTTCTCTCATTCTCTTTCTCTCTTTCCCATTTTCTCTTTTTCTCACCTCTCTCTTTGTCTGTGTCTCTCCCTCTCACACCGTTTTTTCTCTCTTTCTCTCTCTCTCTCTCTTTGCATCCCTTTGAATCCCGGCTGAAAGGAGGGGTTCATGGTTCTGCAGCAGTGATGGAAATGGGTTTTAAGAACTAGGGGTACTCCAAGGTCCGTGAGGCTGAGGTTGGGAAGGAAGGGGGGGGGGGGGTTTGTTTATGTGCGGTCATACCCATGTAAGAGTACAAAAATGCATAACTTGTTTATTGTGTATTTATAATATAGTTTATTGTGTATTATATGTCATAGCTGCTTTCTGGCATCTCTCTCTCTCTCTCTCTGTCTCTCTCTGTTTACATTACAAAATGTTCCATAATGGTATATAATCTCCATTTTTCTCTGTCACCTCCTCTTTCTTTCTGCATGCCGTTTCTTCAGCACGCCTTCTGCCACTAAGAAGCCATGTCCTCACATATTCTTCGGGGTTGAATTTTGACAGAGGAGGTCCCACCAACAATAAATAGAAGAGTTGAGAGATGATGGAGTATACCTGGAGTATTGCGTGCAGTTTTGGTCTCCTAATCTGAGGAAAGACATTCTTGCCATAGAGGGAGTACAGAGAAGGTTCACCAGATTGATCCCTGGACTTTCATATGAAGAAAGACTGGATAGACTCGGCTTGTACTCGCTGGAATTTAGAAGATTGAGGGGGGATCTTATAGAAACTTACAAAATTCTTAAGGGGTTGGACAGGCTAGATGCAGGAAGATTGTTCCCGATGTTGGGGAAGTCCAGAACAAGGGGTCACAGTTTAAGGATAAGGGGGAAGTCTTTTAGGACCGAGATGAGAACGTTTTTTTTCACACAGAGTGGTGAATCTGTGGAATTCTCTGCCACAGAAGGTAGTTGAGGCCAGTTCATTGGCTATATTTAAGAGGGAGTTAGATGTGGCCCTTGTGGCTAAAGGGATCAGGGGGTATGGAGAGAAGGCAGGTACGGGATACTGAGTTGGATGATCAGCCATGATCATATTGAATGGCGGTGCAGGCTCGAAGGGCCGAATGGCCTACTCCTGCACCTATTTTCTATGTTTCTATGATCAGTTTGAAGTCTTGCACGTTGTGGGGACATGCAGAAATTCATGCCACTGAAGCTTCTTTCACATTCTGCTGTTGATACCGGAATTGTATTTACAGCCGTTACCAGCTGCCGAAAATCTGCAGAAACTATCTTCCCTTTAGATTCCTTGAGTTCTCTGAAGGCTCTGACACAAAGCCGACCATTTAAGCCAAATTTGTTCTGCCATTTCCTCTACATCATTATCCCCAAAGGTGAAAAGTGAACCTTCTGGAATATATTGTTGATATCTAAATATTTCTGCTTGTTAATGAACTTTTTACATTTATCATTGGAAGCTGTTGTACGTGAACCCCAAGCTTTCTCTAGGGAGAGTGAGCAGTTAGCTGCTCGACCATTGACATCAGCCGTTTTCTCAAGAATGTATTTGTGCATTTGCAGTGGAAGGTCACTAGAAACCTCACATGCTCCACTAAATCACAACCACACTGTGTGGGTGGGTTTCCAACATTTATCTGCCAAGGTTGTGTCGTTTTGATTGAATGAACACTGGATGAAATTTCCTGCTCATCAAGAGCGAAATGACCATGAAATACTTACTCTGAAAACGTAGTTAGCAACATTTAAAACATCCGGACACAATACAGTTTGGATAAGGATTACCAATACTGCTATTACTAGTATTTGGTGATAGAATAAACCCTCATTATGATGTATTGGTTGTGGGGCAGGAGGGGGGAAAGAACGGTCTCCGTTATTGCCGATTGTCCGCTGTAACCGAGTAAGGGTTTTTCCCCATTGACATTGCTGTCGGGGCAACGGAGCAGAATCCTGGAGCCCCATCACTGAGAGCCCAGTGGGACCTCCCTCAGCACAGTGGCCCAAGATGGACGCCCAGCACTACATTGCCCAGCCCTGCTGGGGAAGGGCAATAACCACTACTCCTGTTGCTTATTCCCGCAATCTACTGCTACAACATTGTGATCAGTTTCTGTTCAGCCACGAGAGCTGTGCATTGATGAATTAATGTCCCATCTGCAGCAGAGTTTATTTGCTGTTATCTTGTCATTATAGGCATTGGCTTTTAGCTTAGTTGTCAATTAATTCATAGCCTCGGGTTTATCATTCCAAATGTTTCCTTATCAGCCAGGAATTTTTGAAACTCAATATAACAAAATAAAACATTCCAAGGTTCGTTAAGAATATAGAAATTGATGGAAACACACCACAGGCCAGGCAGCATCGTGGAAAGAGAAACAGAGTTAAACTTTTAAGTCAAAGATTCAGTTCGGAATAGATGATTCTTTTGTCAGCAATTAATTGGACAAGTTTCTGCATGGTAGACTGGTCCTGAAGGCTAAAGCATAATGGATCCCAGACTGAAGAAGGAACCCAATGTGAAATGACACCTATCCTTTTTCTCCAGAGATGCTGCCAAACCCGCTGAGTTACTCCAGCACTTTGTGTCGACCTCAGATCTGAGACAGGTAGTATAAGAAAATAACTGCAGATGCTGGTACAAATCGAAGGTATTTATTCACAAAATGCTGGAGTAACTCAGCTGGTCAGGCAGCATCTCTGGAGAGAAGGAATGGGTGACGTTTCGGGTCGAGACCCTTCTTCAGTCTGAAGAAGGGTCTCGACCCGAAACGTCACCCATTCCTTCTCTCCAGAGATGCTGCCTGACCTGCTGAGTTACTCCAGCATTTTGTGAATAAATACCTCAGATCTGAGACATGTTGGCAACCTGGATGCAGGCTTTAGGCTGGAAAAAAACTATTGGTACTACTTAATGGATTTTTTCCCCATCCATTCTAATTTAACTGAAACAACTGAGGCACAGCGGCAGAGAGGCACAGTGGCAGAGCGGCAAATAAAATAACGTGGAATAATAAAATAACGTGACGTTACCTGAGCCCGTGCTCGCGGTCCAGCCGCCCTGACATTGAGTTTAAGAAATTCTCCCTTGAATTTTATTCAAAGGAACGCTGTGTCATTTACACATGGTCAAAACACAATTACATTTACTGAGGAATGTGGATCGATGTATTGATGACACATTGTATAACTACTACCTGTTAACTACTGGCTGTTAACAAGTGCTAACAGTGGCAGTTAACAAATCGTTTTCGTCTGAGTTGAATAAAGTGATAAACGACTCGGATCTTTCTGCAGTACTCATTAAACCTGAGCTGGAAATTGAAAATTAGCATCCCCCCCCATTTCCATCACTGTACAGCAGCCTGCGGGACTCTTGCCCATAGCCCTGCATTGGACTATCATATATCATATATATACAGCCAAAAACAGGCCTTTTCGGCCCTCCAAGTCCGTGCCGCCCAGCGATCCCCGTACATTAACACTATCCTACACCCACTAGGGACAATTTTTACATTTACCCAGCCAATTAACCGTCTTTGGAGTGTGGGAGGAAACCGAAGATCTCGGAGAAAACCCACGCAGGTCACGGGGAGAACGTACAAACTCCTTACAGTGCAGCACCCGTAGTCAGGATCGAACCTGAGTCTCCGGCGCTGCATTCGCTGTAAAGCAGCAACTCTACCGCTGCGCTACCGTGCCGCGTGAAAGAGCCTTGCACGTCGTGTTATTGCCGGCAAGTGTAACCTGGAGAGAATTATTCCTGTTAAAGCTTGAAGGATGTGTCAGACTCATTACTGATTCACACTCATACGAAGTGTATGGGTGACGTCAGGAGAAGGTCAAGAAGATGCAGCTTCAATGCAAAGTGCCAGATGTCAAAACGTTGAAGCTGTGTGGAGAACTGAGAGGGTGGACACATCAAATCAAAGGGCTGGAGGAAGCAAAGAATCAAAGTGTCTCGCTGGATGGGAGCCAGTTGGCGCTTAGGAGAATAAGAGCTTCACTGAAACATATGACAGCTTCAAAGGCTTCCAACAAATGCGCAAAACAGTTAGCGAGAGATCCCGGTATCTAATATTCATGCTCATAACTTGTTTCCCGTGCAGAGATATCGTGGAGGACAGATCTGCAGATGCTGGTTTAAACCAAAGATAGACACGAAAAGCTGGAATAAATCAGCGGGTCGGGCAGCATCTCAGGAGAAAAGGAATAGATGACGTTTCAGGTCGAGACCCTTCTGAAATATCAGCTCAATATCTTCTGAGACTGAAAGCCTTCATGAGGTTAAGCCACCATTTCACTTTTGGGTGTTTCTGTTTTAACATTTTCCATAAAAGACGCATACTGATATAATGTAAAACCATAGCTGTGCACGCTTCCAATAGTTTGCTCACTATTAGTGTGATTAGTGTGCTCACCAGCGACTCACCTTTGGTTCAGTGAGTGATACCTACCTTTGAGTTGAAAGGCTTAAACTAAGGTTTAAGTTCTACTCCAGAAGTGTCACAATATGATCTTGGCCGATGCTCTGTAGTTAGCCTCCTAATTGCAACACAGAAGGCCATTTGGCTCATCGGGTCCATGCTGGCTCATAGCAGACCATTCCCATCGGTCACCTTTGCCTGCACGTACGCACCCATCCATCAACTCCCCATTTATTCCATTCCCACTCACCAGCCATGATTGAATGGCAGAGTAGACTTGATGGGCCGGATGGCCTAATTCTGCTCCTCTCACTTATGAACTTATCATCATCTCATCAGCGGGATGGACACGCTAGATAAGATGCGTGTAGTGTTGCACAGGTGGGAGGGAGCAGCTCTTGGTCTCTCAGCTTGGATTCCAGACACCATGAAGTCTCATGGCTTTAGGTGAAACTAGGGTTGCCAACTGTCCCATATTAGCCGGGACATCCTGTATTTTGGGCTAAGTTGGTTTGTCCCGGACGGGACCACCCTTATCCCCTATTAGGCCCGAGGGGCTCTGTAGGCCCGGATGTTGTAGGCCCGGACGCTGTAGGCCCGGACGCTGTAGGTCCGGACAGTGTAGGTCTGGACAGTGTAGGTCTAGAGGCCCGGGTGCTACCTAACAGAGGTTGCGTAGCAACCCGCCACCTGGGTGGCAACTGCGGAGGGTTCAACAGCCCCGACCGCGGGTGAACAAAGAGGAAGATGATTGACCTTTATTACCTTCCATCACAGTGAGGAATGTGGAATCCGCTGTGGTGGATGTTCATGTTAAATGTTATTTGATGTGGCTGTGTGTCTTGTTGCTTTTTACATGTTGCATGGCTGTATGGTAACCCAAGTTTCACTGGTATCCCTTCATTGGTACACGTGACAATAAATTGGAACTTGAATCTTGATCTTGAATCTTGAATCTGATCTTGTTCCTTGGGATATAATAGAAGACAATAACTGCAGATGCTGGTACAAATCAAAGGTATTTATTCACAAAATGCTGGAGTAACTCAGCAGGTCAGGCAGCATCTCAGGAGAGAAGGAATGGGTGACGTTTCGGGTCGAGACCCTTCTTCAGACTGATGTCAGGGGGCGGGACAAAGGAAGGATATAGGTGGAGACAGGAAGATAGAGGGAGAACTGGGAAGGGGGAGGGGAAGAGAGGGACAGAGGAACTAGAGACCCGGGTTTGATCCTGACTACGGGTGCTGCCGTTATGAAGTTTGCCCGTTCTCCCTGTGACCACGTGGGTTTTCTCCGGGTGTTCTGGTTTCCTCCCACATCACAAAGACGTGCAGGTTTGGAAGAAAATAACTGCAGATGCTGGTACAAATCGAAGGTACATATTCACAAAATGCTGGAGTAACTCAGCAGGTCAGGCAGCATCTCAGGAGAGAAGGAATGGGTGACGTTTCGGGTCGAGACCCTTCTTCAGACCCTTCTTGCTCCTTGGGATGGCCATTCACGGACGACCCGGAAATCTCCATGTCTGCATGGTGGCCACCTCATTGAACAACATGCGATCCATAAATCTCATGCATTAATCTGATCCCTCATGCAATGCTGTTGCTGCTGCTATCCCTTACATTCAGAAGCCAAGAGCCTCAACTCAAGCAGATGGAGCGTTTCCCACACACATGATCCCCAGGGCTCATGAAGCATTCTAAAGATCCTAAATGCTCCAAGCTTTGCAGGCAATTGACATCAGCCCATTTATTTCAATTAACACTCTATTTTTCTGCAGAATTTCCTTTACACAATCTTTTTTTTTATCAGTCAGTCAACCTGTTTATTTTATTTATTGAAAAACACAAAAAAACTAAACCCTACTGATCCCTTATTCTGAAAAAGTACACCAGCTTGCACTGAGCTTTTGACAAATGTTATCTCTCGTTTCCCTTATCCCTAACTAGTCTAAAGAAGGGTCTCGACCCAAAGCGTCACTCATTCCTTCTCTCCGGAGATGCTGCCTGTCCCGCTGAGTTGCCCCAGCGTTTTGTGCCTATCTTTGGCTTAAACCAGCATCTACAGTTCCTTCCGACACATTAAATATTTACTGGCAGAAATATCCAGAAGCCAGTGTGTTCACCGGAGTCACAAAGCTCACCTCCTTCCCACGCCCCAGACTTCTGATACTATCGCTCTGCTGAATCAGTGACCCTGTCAATTATTCTGTGTGGCCATTCTCTGTAAACAGAGCGAGATGTGAAAGAAATCTCTCAGCGACTTGTTGGGAAACATCCCAGGGTTGCTGGCTGATTTGGACATTCTCTATGTCTGAGGCATTTGATTCTCTTTAAAGAATATTTGTGTTTGCTTGTGTTCATCCACGCTCGTCTGTCTTGTAGTGATTGCATGCTTGTGTGTGGGCCATTCAGCCCATCAAGTCTACTTCGCCATTCAATCATGGCTGATCTATCTCTCGCTCCTAACCCCATTCTCCTGCCTTCTCCCCATATCCACTGGCACCCACCCAGGGGTGGGCTATGTGTGTGCAGAGCTTGGGGGTGGCAGTGTTCATGTGCGCTTTGTCTGTATTTATGTTTGTCCGTAAATGTGGTGTGAATTTGTGTGAGTTTGGGTGTGTGCACTTCTGTGTGTGTGGTTTATGTGGGTAGGACTGTTTGTGTGTGTGTGGGTATGCATGTGTGTGCATGCATACATGTTTGAGTATATTTGCACGTGAGTCTGAGTGTGTCTGTGTGTTTGCGTGTGTGCATGAGTGTTTGTGTGTTTGTGTTTGTGAGTGTGTCTAAATATGTGCGCATGTCTGTGTGTGTGTGTGCCTTAGTGTGTGTGTCTGTGTCTACCTCAGTGCGTGTGTTTATGTGTCTGCCTCTGCATTTGTGTGTGGCTGTCTCTGTATGTTCATGTGTCTGCCTGTGTATGTATGTCTGTGTGTGTGTGTCTGCCTCTGTGTATGTTTGTCTGTGTGTGTGTCTGCCTGTGTGCGTGTGTGTCTGCCTGTCTGTGTGTGTGTCTGTCTGTGTGTGTGTCTGCCTGTGTGTGTGTGTGTCTGCCTGTCTGTGTGTGTGTCTGTCTGTGTGTGTGTCTGCCTGTGTGTGGGTCTGCCTGCCTGTGTGTGTGTGTCTGCCTCCCTCTGTGTGTGGGTCTGCCTGCCTCTGTATGTGTGTGTGTCTGCCTGTGTGTGCATGTGTGTGTGTGTCTGCGTGTGTGTGCATGTGTGTGTGTGTGTGTGTGTGTGTGCATGTCTGTGTGTGTGTGTGTGTGTGTGTGTGTGTGTGCATGTCTGTGTCTGCCTGTGTGTGTGTGTGTCTGCCTCTGTGTATGTCTGTCTGTGTGTGGGTCTGCCTGTGTGTGTGTCTGCCTCTGTGTGTGTGTGTGTGTGTCTGCCTGTCCCTGTATGTGTGTGTGTCTGCCTGTGTGTGCATGTGTGTGTGTGCATACGTGCATGTGTGTGTGTGTGCATGTGTGTGTGTGTGTGTGTGCATGTCTGTGTGTGTGTGCCTACGTGCATGCCTGTGTGTGTGTGTGTGCGCGAATGTTTGCATGTGTGTCTGTGTGTGTGTGCGCATGTGCATGCCTGTGCGTGTGCGTGTGCGTGTGCGCGTGTGCATGTGCGTGTGCGTGTGCATCTGCCGTACCTGTGCCAAGATGACAAGTAGAAACATTCTGGTTTTAGGAGCTTTGATGTACAAAGTGATCGTGGGTGCAAGTCCATAGCTTGTTGAAAGTGGTGACACAGGTGAGTGGTGTGGTGAGGAAAGCATCTGGTGTGATCATCTTCATGAGCTGAGGCGTCAAGTATAAGAGATTGGCCGTCATTTGCAGATGTACGAATCACTGGAGAGTCTGCACTTGCAATATTGTGCGCAGTTCTGGTCACCACGGGAAGGATATGGTAGCAACAGAGAGAAAGCAGGAGAGATTCTCCAGGATGTTACCTGGAATGGAGGGTTGCACTTGTTAAGGGGAGGTTGGATGGGCTACTCACTGAAATGTAGGAGACTGAGGGGCTGCCACAGGCAATTGGACAGGTGCTTGGATAGGAAAGGCAAGGACATGGGCTTAATGCAGGTGAACATGATCAGCATCAATGATGGTGTGGACTAGGTGGGCTGGAAGAGCCTTGCATTCCTGCCTCACCTTCCTCTGAGAATGGGCACGTCTCTGTGTTGTACGTTTCTATGCTTTTGTGACAACGATTATAAATGTTGGATCTCACTCTGGGTGCTGAGTGTGAACAATTGCCAGAACGTGCCTTGGCACCAACTTCCGCCCTGCCTTCATACGAATCCCCTTCTTTCCTTTCACGGGTTTGAAAGTGGTTACTTTAGCAAAACACGCCCAAGGTCGAGGAGCTTTATTGTTAGTCTGCCGAGCCAGGATGCCAAAGTCTGCAAAGTAAAACAATACCGTGTTGTTCTGCATGTCTAAGCAGTCTGGTTTTGGGACTGAGTGCAGGGACAGGTCAGCCAGGCCGACAGTCACACTGACCTCAGGGTGGGGTCTGCAGAAATACACAGTCGACCCTGACCCTGAGGTGATTGAGGCAGGGATGGAGGGCTAAGGGGATGAATCAGCCCCCCCTGTCAAGTTTCCAGCACCTCACTTGTACAAAATGCTGGAGTAACTCAGTGGGACAGGCAGCATCACTGGAGAGAAGGAATGGGTGACGCTTCGGGTTGAGACCCTTCTTCAGACTCTCCAGAGCTCCATTCCTTTTCTCCAGAGATGCTGCCTGACCCGCTGAGTTACTCCAGCTTTTTGTGTCTATCTTCGGTGTAAACCAGCATCTGTGGTTCCTTCCGACACCTCAGATGCACGAGTCAGTTTGTGTTCTAAAAGGAAGCTGAAAGCTAGCAATTAGCTTTATGAAACTAAAATAAAGCTCTGGTGGTACAGCGGTAGAGTTGTTGCCTTACAGCGCCAGAGACCCGATTCGATCATGACTACGGGTGCTGTCTGTACTATTTCTACATTCTCCCTGTGACTGTGTGGGTTTCCCCCAGTTGCTCCGGTTTCCTCCCACACTCCAAAGATGTACAGATTTGTAGGTAAATTAGCTTCGATAAAGATTGTAAATTGTACCTAGAGCGGAGGATAGCGCTAGTGTACAGACTAATGGCTGTTCGTCGCGGACTCGGTGGGCTGAAGGACCTGTTTCTAAACTAAACTCAACTGAATTTATACAGGTGGAAAAAATTTCTTAATAAGGTGAATTAAAATAAACGCGTTAGGTTTCAAGTTTTATCAGCAAGTATTGATAAATATGGAGTTTAGGTTGCTCACGTGTGGATGAGAAAGTATTTCCATCATCAATAATCGTAGTTAATTAATACTTGTGAAGCATGATGATAGCAATGGGTGGTGGCTTTGAGCTTGCAGCTGCCTGCTGCAGGGAGCTGATTCAAAGCAACACTTGGTTATACTGGGTCAGTGCGTTGGGATTTATCAGCTGAAAAGGTGCATGAGGATGTTTAATGCAGTGTGCAGTTAATCTCCAGCTAGACTATGGTTGCATTTATTGCAATCCCAATTTTTGTGCAATGATTAAAATTTAAATTGCTAAAAATCAAAATAAATGTCTAAAAGTACTTAGGTTGCCTCTGTATGTTGGCATATTGTTTATACATTAGAATTTGGCCCAGCCCAAATAAAGTCAACTGGAGTCAACCTTCAGAGTTCTGCTGTGCAGGAAGGAACTGGTGGTGGGTGTATGGAACAAGCTGCCAGAGGAGGTAGTTGAGGCATGGACTATCCCAATGTTTAAGAAACAGTTATGCAGGTACATGGATGGGACAGGTTTGGAGGGATATGGACCGAGCGCAGGCAGGTGGGACTAGTGTAGCTGGGACATGTTGGTTGGTGTGGGCAAGTTGGGCCAAAGGGCCTGTTTCCATACTGTGTCAATCTATGACTCCATCACTCTGTGACTCTATAACTGCTGATGAACGATTGTCTGAAGAAGGATCTCGACCCGAAACGTCAGCTATTCCTTTTCTCCAGAGATGCTGTTTGACCCGCTGAGTTACTCCAGCTTTTTGTGTCTGTCTTCAGAGTTCTTCTAGAAGTGAAGTTCACCCACTCCCCTGCCTCAAGTTCCCCACTGCTTGTCTGTTAACCATGGTGTGATCTTGGCCGGTAGCTCTTTGTGAAACGTACCCTGTAGCCCATGTGCCCTGATTTACGTACAGCGGAGCTGGTAAAGGCTGCCAGTTGCCTTTCTCAGTGGTTGCAAGTATGAAGGGTCGTGGTGCACTGGACCCATGGCGTGCAAGACATCCTCACTTCAGCCTGCTCCACTTCACATGCCAGACACAAGACAACGTGAATTCTTCCCCCCACCTTTGGAATTCTTTTCACATCTCACTTGCCTGGAAAGCCAATGGTTGGAGCGGCCTTATTGTCCCTTTGCTGTCGGGCAGCTACCTGTTTGCGGTACCTTTCAGAATGGCTGGCAACATGTGGGGCAAGGTGCGATGTGTGGCTGTAGCCAGACACTGTGGTTTACGTGGATGTTACAGCCGGGATAGCATGATGCAAGGATGCCTGGACACAGACGTGAATGAATCACACAGCGACCTTAGACTGTGCACAGTACAGTCTGTAAAGTGGCAAATATCCTCTCAATGCCCAAGCAGAAGTCCGGTGTGTTCATAATGTTGCTAAAACCCCTCCTTGTTCACTAATGACCTCTGATTTGACCTGGCCACGTGCGACTTCAGGCAGTTGACGATGTCCCTTCATTGCCTGTGCAGTGGTTGCCCTGCATGGTTTTATCAAACTTGAGGGCAATAACTGCTCACCTTGCTGGTTGCTGCCTCATCACAAGAGTGACCTGACATGACAGCAGAGGGAGCCACTGAGCCGCCAGCCATGTTGGGAGGAGAGGTCGTGCAGTTATTCAGCCCAGAACCAGGCTCTTCGGCCCACCATCTCTGTGCTGGCTGTCAACCACCCACTTCCCATTTTATTCACCCTACACGGCCATGAGCCTCCCCAGATTCCACCACCCACCTGCATGCTAGTGGCAATTTATAATGGCCATTTAACCTCTGTCTTTGCAATGTGGAAGGAAACGCTGGAGGTCTGTGGAGAAAACACAGGCAATCACAATGAAGACAGCACCAGAGGTCAGGGTTAAACCTGGGTCCCTGGCGATGTGGGCAACTGCTCTACCAGCTGCACCACCGTGCCAACCTATTGAGGAGCAGCAATGCCACGGGGTCTGTGCCTCCAAGAGGGAGGAAGAACAGAGGCAGAGGGTGCGAGCGGGCAGGCCGGTGGTCTGGGCTGAGGCAGCGGTCACTTTAACATCGCCAGTCACACCAGTGCAGATGCAGGGGGAAGCTCCATTAGTAACTCGAAAGATTCAAAACCCCAGCGTCACCGAGACTGCATCAAATTTACATCAAACCCGCTGTTTGAAATCCCACACACTCCGAACAGCTTTAGCTTTCACTCCCACCCGGTAATGGAAGCCAGGCCACGGAGACAGCGTGCAGATGAAATGGATTCACACTGTCAACCCAACTCTCCCCAGATGGCCGCCTCACTGGCTGGGAAGAGGGGGAAGGGGGGAGAGGGTGGAGGGGGGGGGGGGGCGGTTGGTGGGGGGAAGGGGGGTGGTGGGGGGGGGGGGGGGAGAGGGTTTTTGAATGGTTACACAGATGGTTCAAATTTATGGCATTCCAGAAAACAGAAACATTGGCTGTGATTCAGGTTCTGGAGAATACATCAGGAAATGAAAATCAAAAAAATACAGACGCCGGAAATCTGAAATAAAAACAGTCAATGCTGGAAACAGGCAGGTCAGGCGGCATCTGTAGAGAGAGAACGAGTGTTCATTTCTCAGGTCCAACAGCCTTTGGCACCCTGGGGGGTTAAATTCTGTGGAATAGACATTTAGCATCATTCAGCCGATGGATTGTTTTCAAGATGGCGTCCTGTGAGCCCGTGGTTCGCAAGTTCATAATTGATAGGAGCAGGATTAGGCCATTCGGCCCATTAGATCTACGCCATTCAATCATGGCTGATCTATCTCATCCCTCTCAACCTCATCCTCCCCCCTTCTCCCCGTAAACCCATGACAACCTTACTAATCAATCGTGCCAGGCTGCATATTGATGAGGCTGTCGGTGGGCTGAGACGAAGTATCTGGAGGTCGGTGGAGAAGGCAAGTGTGATAGCAGACGTGGTCACAGACGTCACCCATTCCTTCTCTCCAGTGATGCTGACTGTCCAAGCGCTCCCTCTCCCTCACAGCTCTCGCAATGGGAAAGACCTTGAGCATTTCCACATAAACCTTTTGCAAGTGAGTTCCCACGTATTTCTTATCTCTACACCACATTGCAACAGACCATTCAATTCTTTGAGTCTATGCTGGCTCTCAGAGCAGTCCCATTCCCTCCTTTTCTTCCCTGTAGCCCAGGCTCTCTCACCCACCAACCACCGCCCCCTGCTTCTCCCGCTCTCCTTCCTACCAGGGGGGGGTGAGTCAGAGTTGCCAATTAGCTGACTGAGCTGCGATATGTGAGGAACGCAGAGCACCTGGGGAATTCCATGCAGTAACAGATGGAACTTTAGAAGGATGAGAGGGGATCTTATCGAAACGCATAAGATTATTAAGGGGTTGGACACGTTAGAGGCAGGAAACATGTTCCCAATGTTGGGGGAGTCCAGAACCAGGGGCCACAGTTTAAGAATAAGGGGTTGGCCATTTAGAACGGAGATGAGGAAAAGCTTTTTCAGTCAGAGAGTTGTGAATCTGTGCCTCAGAAGGCAGTGGAGGCCAATTCTCTGAATGCATTCAAGAGGGAGCTGGATAGAGCTCTTAAGGACAGCGGAGTCAGGGGGCATGGGGAGAAGGCAGGGACGGGGCACTGATTGAGAATGATCAGCCATGATCACATTGAATGGCGGTGCTGGCTCGAAGGGCCGAATGGCCTACTCCTGCGCCTATTGTCTATTGTCTAACTTGCGAGCCCTACACAGACAGGGCCCGACGTTAGGATTGGACCGGTGGGTCACTGGAAGCACTGCGCTCTGCAGCACTGCTGTTGGACTATGCCGTGTGTGTGTGTGTTGTAGTTCCGTGTGCTTGCTTCCTCCCAGAGCTGGTCACACCAGCAGTGAGAAGTGCATCACCCGCTGGCGGACGTTGGCGTGACGTTGGCGTGACGTCAGGGCTTCTCTGCCAACCTATTGCTCCCAGACTTGGTGAGACGGAGGCCACTGTTTTTTTAATCCAAAAATAAATCGAATCAATTATTGCAATAATATATACAACACAAAACAACGCCAAACAAACCCACCCCAATGATCTAAACAAATATTCTTAAAATGTTACAATCTTAAACAACTACATTACAATCCTTGTCATGGATGCATTCCACCTCTCGCGGTGCCCAGCGGCCCAGGAAATCCCCCCGGGCACCCGTGGGCAGCACGTAGTTCCTCTCCAACACCACCCGGGCACCGCGGACGTAACCCCGGGAAAGGGGCAGGCAGCCGGCTCGGGCAGAGCCCTCTTCCGCCTGGCGCCGTGAGTCGCGGATGGCCAGCTTGGCCAGGCCCAGGAGCAACTCAACCAGGACATCTTCGGCCCAGCCCTCTCCCCTACGCACAGGGTGTCCAAAGATGAGGATGGTGGGTGCGAAGTGCAGCCAGAAGCCAACGAGCAGCCCCTTTAGGTATTGGAACAGGGGCTGCAACCTCACACACTCCATGTACACGTGGAACACAGACTCTTCCAGCCCGCAACAGTGGCAGGCGGCTGGCGAGTATGTGAACCGCGAGAGAGACAGGTTGCAGGGGACTCCTCGGTGCAGTACCCTCTCTAATACGCTGTTGGGCAGGACGGAGAGTCCTGAACACCGGGGCGGCGGTCAGAGAGCAACACTCCGAGCTCGTCCCCAGTGAGGTGCAGTATGTGTGAGCTGTCTGCTTCAGTCAGATCTGCTGCGGTCCAGTGGCACATTGGTCTGGGCTGGGATTCCTCTACGTGGCTGCTGGAGCTACTTGCAACATCTCTTCAGCTTGCCTTCCCTGCTAGCCGGCTCCTACTGGTGACCCAGCCGCCCCCGCCAGAGACAACAACATGCACCTGGTACAGGAGCTCTTGTACTTCTTTATTGCCTGTCTGGCCCTGAGCAGCCACCATGGACAAGTGTCTGAAACAGATCCATCTTGTTTGCAGCCTCAGGGAGATACAATAGACAATAGACAATAGGTGCAGGAGTAGGCCATTTGGCCCTTCGAGCCTGCACCGCCATTCAATGTGATCATGGCTGATCATTCTCAATCAGTACCCCGTTCCTGTCTTCTCCCCATATCCCCTGACTCCGCTATCCTTAAGAGCTCTATCTAGCTCTCTCTTGAATGCATTCAGAGAATTGGCCTCCACTGCCTTCCACAGATTCACAACTCTCTGACTGAAAAAGTTTTTCCTCATCTCCGTTCTAAATGGCCTAGCCCTTATTCTTAAACTGTGGCCCCTGGTTCTGGACTCCCCCGACACTGGGAACATGTTTCCTGCCTCTAACGTGTCCAACCCCTTAATAATCTTATACGTTTCGATAAGATCCCCTCTCATCCTTCTAAATTCCAGTGTATACAAGCCTAGCCGCTCCAGTCTTTCATCATACGAGAGTCCCGCCATTCCGGGAATTAACCTAATAAACCTACGCTGCACGCCCTCAATAGCAAGAATATCCTTCCTCAAATTTGGAGACCAAAACTGCACATAGTACTCCAGGTGCGGTCTCACTAGGGCCCTGTGCAACTGCAGAAGGACCTCTTTGCTCCTATACTCAACTCCTCTTGTTATGAAGGCCAACATTCCATTGGCTTTCTTCACTGCCTGCTGTACCTGCATGCTTCCTTTCAGTGACTGATGCACTAGGACACTCAGATCCCCTTTTCCTAACTTGACACCATTCAGATAATACTCTGCCTTCCTATTCTTACCACCAAAGTGGATAACCTCACACTTATCCACATGTGTGTCCGTACAGCCAGAAAGCAGCTCCTTCGGCCCATCGAGTCCGTGCTGACCATCAATCACCCATTCACACCAATTCTACATTAACACCGTCTTCTTTTATTCTGCCCACATTCTCAACATCCCCATCTAGACTGTGAGCTGAGGCCTTTCCCGTGGCCAAGACCATGATTTCCCTTTCTGTAGTATCACCTTATCCTGAACCTCCCAGTCTTCTGCTGCTGGGGCTCTTCACCACACCTTTGTTCACACCAATGTTAACGTCTGGATTTGAGCTTGCTAACTCGACACTGGTTGTTAAACAGTAGCACTGATCCCACAGGTAGCCTTTTGTCTCCCTTTCTCTGAAGTTTCTTCCAACACCTTAAGAAAAATGGTGGTGCCATCTCCAATTTGGACTTGTCTGTCAGTGGATATCTTAACATAGTCAGCATTTCGTGCCCATCCTTAATCACGTCTATGGACCTCCTCACCATGACAAGGATCGACAGGAATCCATGCTGTGACTCCAAGGGCCATTCCTGCCCACCCGTGTAGCACAGTAGTGTTGTATCTGGTGGGTCTGTCCAGCTGAGGAACAAGACCAGTGAGAGGCCTGGATAGAGTAGACGCAGAGAGGATCTATCCACTAGTGGGAGAGTCTAAGATGCAGAGCCACAGAATAAAAGGACACACCTTTAGAATGGAGATGAGGAAAAGGTTCTTTAGTCAGAGGGTGGTGAATCTGTAGGATTCGTTGCCACAGATGGCTGTGGACGCTGAGACATTGTGTATTTTTAAGGTGGAGATTGACAGATTCTGGATTGGGAAGGATATCAAGCATTATGGGAAGAAGGCAGGAGAATGGGTTTGAGAGGGAAAGATAATTCAGCCATGATTGAATGGCAGAGTAGACTCAATGAGCCGAAGGGCCTATATCTGCATCCAGGGCTTATAAAAGTATGGACTTATGAAGACCTCCGAAGATATAGTAATGGGAATTCAGGCACGTTGTAGGCATTGTCTAATTCTGTGAGCATGTCTGCATCAGGCTGGAGTGGGACTGATCTCCAAAATGATGTAGCAATTGTCAAATGTTTGTGAGGAGGGCGTTGTGAGGTTAACTGGGCTGGCAGAGATACTGCTGTGCCTGAGGTCGGCGCCTGGGTTGCTGCCAGATTGTCCATTCTGCTTTATCCTTGACACTTACATCATTGATTTCCCCAGCCATTGCAGAGGTTAGTTAACTGTCAACCTCATGGCTGTGATTCAGATTGTGGTCACATAGAGATAGAAGATAGACATAAAATACTGGAGTTACTCAGCGGGACAGGCAGCATCTCCGGAGAGAGGAAATGGGTGACATTTCGGGTCAAGACACATTCTTTAGACTGAGGTATTTATTCACAAAATGCTGGAGTAACTCAGCAGGTCAGGCAGCATCTCAGGAGAGAAGGAATGGGTGACGTTTCGGGTCGAGACCCTTCTTCAGACTGATGTCAGGGGGGCGGGACAAAGGAAGGATATAGGTGGAGACAGGAAGATAGAGGGAGATCTGGGGAGGGGGAGGGGAAGAGAGGGACAGAGGAACTATCTAAAGTTGGAGAAGTCGATGTTCATACCACTGGGCTGCAAGCTGCCCAGGCGGAATATGAGGTGCTGTTCCTCCAATTTCCGATGGGCCTCACTATGGCACTGGAGGGGGCCCATGACAGAAAGGTCAGACTGGGAATGGAAGGGGGAGTTGAAGTGCTCGGCCACCGGGAGATCAGTTTGGTCAATGCGGACCGAGCGCAGGTGTTGAGCGAAGCGATCGCCGAGCCTGCGCTTGGTTTCGCCGATGTAAATAAGTTGACATCTGGAGCAGCGGATGCAATAGATGAGGTTGGAGGAGGTGCAGGTGAACCTTTGTCTCACCTGGAAAGACTGTTTGGGTCCTTGGATGGAGTTGAGGGGGGAGGTAAAGGGACAGGTGTAGCATCTCGTGCGGTTGCAGGGGAAAGTGCCCGGGGATGGGGTGGTTTGGGTAGGAAGGGATTGAGAGTCAGGGGAGAGGGAGACACAGAGATAATGGACGGTGTGAAAACGAGACATCAAAGGGGACCCAGCTAAAGGGAAATGTAGAATAGATCATTGTGAGCTAGGGGAAGGTGACAACAAAACATACAAAGATAACATTTAATCAGGACAGTCAGACTGGTCGGCGAACTAGGGTGGGGGAGGGATGGAGAGAGACGGAAAGCAAGGGTTACTTGAAGTTAGAGAAGTCATGATTCATACCACTGGGTTGTAAGCTGCCCAAGCGAAATAGAGACAGACTGAAGGAAGAGAGCAGGGCATACTTCCCACACGGCATGAGGGAACCTGGAAGGTTTAAGTGACAAACCAGTATGTCCATCAGTCTGAGATGCTGCCCGACCTGCTGAGTTACTCCAGCACTTTGTGAATAAATACCTTCGATTTGTACCAGCATCTGCAGTTATTTTCTTACACTATATGTCCACTGACTTGGCCTCCACAGTCTTTTGTGGCAAAGAATTCCACAGATTCACCACCCTCTGACTAAAGAAATTTCTCCTCATCTCCTTCCTAAAAGAACGTCCTTTAGTTCTGAGGCTATGACCTCCAGTCCAAGACTCTCCCACTAGTGGAAACAAACCAGGAGATGCTCCGGTTTTCTCCCACATCCCAAAAACGTGGGTGTGGGCCATTGTAAATCTAGCGTGTGGATGAGTGGCAGAATCTGAACCCACGCCTCTGCCCTAGCTGGGCAGACCATGTGTGTCTCCCTGCGATCTTAAGGCTCTCTCCTGACTGTCAACCACGCTGACAATTTTTTATTTCATTTGCTATTTTTATTTATTGTGCACTTCAATCTGAATCATTAAATACATTACGAAAGGCAAGGGACGATGAACAGCCTGTCAAACTCCAGTGGCAATAGTTCCAGTCACAAGAATATCAGTCAATCATCATCGTGCAGGAAGGAACTGCAGATGTTGCTTTAAACCGGAGATGGACACAAAAAGCTGGAGTAACTCAGCGGGACTGGCAGCATCTCTGGAGAGAAGGAACAGGTGACATTTCTTGTCTTCAGTCTGATGAAGGGTCTCGACCCGAAACGTCACCTCTTCCTTTACTCCCCAGAGATGCTGCCTGACCCGCTGAGTTACTCCATCTTATTGAGTCAATCGTCATCCTTTTGCTTCCTGATACTAAACCACTTTCGCCATGCAATTTGCCTCTAGATTCCATGGGTTTTAACTGTTTTGACTAACTTGCCATGTGGTACCTCAACTCAATCTTTGCTGAATCCTTGCACACTGCAGTACATGTACCATCCTCACCAATCTTCCTTGACCCCCCCTCAAAAAAATCAATCATGTTGAACTCAACTTTCCCTTACCCACTCCATACTTCCCGTCCTGGACAGATCAGTCTTTCAGTTTATCCTATCCCCAAGTATAGATTAAGCTAACTCCCTGTGTGTCTGAGCGTCTTCTTTACTCAGCCTATTGCTACATGCAGCAATCCACACTGTGTCTGAAATGGGGTCAAACTGCTTTTCCTTCTTTAAAAAAAAAAAATCTAAATGTAATTTTTCAAATTAAAGTCAGAGATCTTGGCACAATCTTTGTTCCCTCCGGCTCCACTGATGTTAATTTAGTTGATCTTTTGGATTCACCGGATGTTGTTTGGACTATCATCCATCTTGAGAATCAATGCTGTCATTCCATGGCTCAGCAAAACTATAACATGTTGGCCCTTCTTGAAAAACGATGTGGTTCACTTCTCAACTATCTTCAGTCCCGCAAACTTCGCAAACTCTGGGGATTTTGTGCCCTCTTAGGGGCACGGTGGCACAGCAGTAGAGTTGCTGCCTCACAGCGCCTGGGACCCGGGTTCGATCCTGATTGCGGGTGCTGTCTGTACGGAGTTTGCACGTCCTCCCTGTGACTGTGTTGGTTTTCTCCGGGTGCTCTGGTTTCCTCCCACATTCCAAAGATGTGCAGGGTCGCAGGTTAATTGGCTTCTGTAAAATTGTCCCATGTTGCCCCCTATAAAATTGTTCCAGAACCAGGGGCCACAGTTTAAGAATAAGGGGTAGGCCATTTAGAACTGAGATGAGGAAAAACATTTTCAGTCAGAGAGTTGTGAATCTGTGGAATTCTCTGCCTCAGAAGGCAGTGGAGGCCAATTCTCTGAATGCATTCAAGAGAGAGCTAGATAGAGCTCTTAAGGATAGCGGAGTCAGGGGGTACGGGGAGAAGGCAGGAACGGGGTACTGATTGAGAATGATCAGCCATGATCACATTGAATGGCGGTGCTGGCTCGAAGGGCCGAATGGCCTCCTCCTGCACCTATTGTCCATTGTCCATTGTGCGTAGGATAGAACTAGTGTACGGGTGATCACCGCTCGGCATGGACCCGGTGGGCCGAAGGGCCTGTTTCTACGATGTATCTCTAAAGTAAACTAAACTTATCAAATGGACTGGGTGAAATTCGCTGGACCTCTCACTAAGTGGAGGGTTGTTGCACTTGAACCTCCCACAGCCTGAGTCTGGTGGCAGAGAGCTGGAGCAGATCACTGGGCCCATCAGGGCAAGCTGAGCCAGGAACCTAGGGCAGGCTTATGTGTGAAGGGCACAACTGCTTTTACATTTAATCTGCTGGGCTTCTTTGGTTGGTTTATCTTGAGTTAAATGGGTTGTTGCTGCACGGTTGGCTAAGCAGAGCCTTGTGAAACAATTTCTAGTGTTCACCTCCACTGTTTCCTTGCTTTCCCATGCTTTCATCCTGAACCTGTTCCAGTGTTCATGTCAGGCAAACTCAATCATTTAGTCAGGATCTTTTCTCCCTGTAATACATATAGGACACGGCTGAGGCTGAATTTAGAGTATTGTGTTCAGTTCTGGGCGCCTTGGTACAGGAAAGATGTTGTCAAATTGGAAAAGGTACAGAGAAGAACTATGAGGATATTGCCAGGACTTGAAGGTCTGAGCTATAGGGAGAGGTTGAGCAGGCTGGGACTCTATCCTTTGGAGCACAGGAGGATGAGGGGTGATCACGGTGGCGCAGCGGTAGAGTTGCTGCTTTACAGCGAATGCAGCGCCGGAGACTCAGGTTCGATCCTGACTACGGGTGCTGCACTGTAAGGAGTTTGTACGTTCTCCCCGTGACCTGCGTGGGTTTTCTCCGAGATCTTCGGTTTCCTCCCACACTCCAAAGACGTACAGGTATGTAGGTTAATTGGCTGGGTAAATGTAAAATGTAAAAATTGTCCCTAGTGGGTGTAGGATAGTGTTAATGTACGGGGATCACTGGGCGGCACGGACATGGAGGGCCGAAAAGGCCTGTTTCCGGCTGTATATATATGATATGATATGATATGGAGGTGTATAAAATCATGAGAGGAATAGATCGGGTAGACGCACAGAATAGGGGAATCGAGAACCAGAGGATGTAGGGTTAAGGTGAAGGGGGAAAGGTTTAATAGGAATCTGAGGAGTAACCTTTTCACACAAAGGGCGGTGCTGCGTGGAACGAGCTGCCACAGGAGGTAGCTGAGGCAGGGACTATTGCAACATAAGATCATAAGTTACTCCAGCATTTTGTGAATAAAAACCTTCAATTTGTACCAGCATCTGCAGTTATCTTCTTATATCAGATAATAAGATCATAAGTGATAGGGATGGAATTAGGCCATTCAGCCCATCAAGTCTACTCCGCCATTCAATCATGGCTGATCTATCTCTCCCTCCTAACCCCATTCTCCTGCCTTCTCCCCGTAACCTCTGATACTCGTACTAATCATGAATCTATCTCTGCCTTAAAAATATCCAAAAACCTCCACAGCCTTCTGTGGCAAAGAATTCCACAGATTCACCACCCTCTGACTTAAGAAATTCCTCTTCATCTCCTTCCTAATAGAACGTCCTTTAATTCTGAGGCTGTGGCCTCTAGTCCTAGACTCTCCCACTAGTGGAAACGTCCTCTCCACATCCATTCTATCCAAGCCGTTCACTACTCTGTATGTTCCTCCTCATTCTTCTTAGCTACAGGACTCTTTCTCTGGTGCACTGGGCAGTTTTGAATCATTGCCTTCTATGTTTGAGTTTCAGTTTAGTTTATTGCCACGTGTACCGAGGTACAGTGAAAAGCTTTTGTTGCGTGCTAAGCAGTCAGCGGAAAGACAATACATGATCACAATCGAGCTGTCCGCAGTGTAGAGATACATGATGAAGGGAATTTGTAGAAGATACAAAGCTGGGTGGCAGTGTGAACTGTGAGGAAGATGCTATGAGGTTGCAGGGTGACTTGGACAGGTTGTGTGAGTGGGCAGATGCACTTTTAAGAAACAGTTAGACAGGTACATGGATAAGACAGATTTGGAGGTATATGGACCAAACGCAGGCAGGTGGGACTATTGTAGAAGGGACATGTTGGTCGGTGTGGGCAAGTTGGGCCAAAGGCCTTGTTTCCATGCCGTATGACTCTATGACTCTGTAAGCTGTTTGATCGACTTCTCCACCACCTTTTCCTCCAAATTCATGGGATTCACGTGTGTCGCGGGTCTTCTGTGCAACAGCATCTCTGCTGGGCTGTATCCTGTTGTAGTCTGTGGCCTTGTTCAGTATGCGCTGATGTTTCATCCGGGACCTGTTTTCCCAATTCCTTCTTGAATGAATAAACTGACCTTTTTGTTTCCTCACTGAAAGGAGAGACAAAGTGGTGATATATTCTGTTGCTCTTCATAAACTGTTCAAATAGACATCATCTGTGACCAGTCCTCGAATCGACCTCTTCTGGAGGTCTGTGTGTGTGTGTGTGTGTGTGTGTGTGTGTGTGTGTGTGTGTGTGTGTATGTGTGTGTGTGTATAAATACATGTGTATATTAACATTGGCCACATGTTTTTCATAATGATTGACACAGGCTCACCAGAATGGTGTGGTAGGAAAATAACTGCAGATGCTGGTACAAATCGAAGGTTTCACAAAATGTAGGATAGTGTTAGTGTGCGGGGATCGCTGGGCGGCGTGGACCCGGTGGGCCGAAGGGCCTGTTTCTGCGCTGTATCTCTAAATCTAAATCTAAATGTCGATACCAAGCCACTGCACAAATCTCTAGCCACTGCCTTCCTATGCAAGATACCCAAGTGTCTTCCACAGAGTCTTTCCATAATCATGCTTCACTACGCTGTGATTCCATTTTATGCAGACTTGTTCAGTGTACAATCTCGGGATCTACAATCAATCCCTTCCTGTCTTCATCTACATCCATGTCTGATTCGAAGGTATTTATTTCACAAAATGCTGGAGTAACTCAGCAGGTCAGGCAGCATCTCAGGAGAGAAGGAATGGGTGACGTTTCGGGTCGAGACCCTTCTTCAGACTATTTCTCCTCCATGTCTGATTCAGTCGCCCACACACCCTGCATTCACACACCTGTCCCATTTGTTGTGGGTCTGGTTTCTCCCATCTGCCAATGATACACTTGACTTTCGTTGTTCACGATGGCTTCTTGCCAAGGCTGCCCTGATCAGACATCTGTCTTGGGGTCTTGGCAGTTGACCATGTGGTCAGTCATGGAGTCATAGAGTCATAGAGTAATACAGCGTGGAAACAGGCCCTTCGGCCCAACTTGTCCACACCGGCCAACATGTCCCAGCTGCACTAGTCCCACCTGCCCGCGTTTGGCCTATATCCCTCCAAACCAGTCCTATCCATGTACCTGTCTAACTGTTTCTTAAATTTTAGGATAGTTTGTTCCATACACCCACCACCCTTTGTGTGAAAACGTTACCCCTCAGGTTCCTATTAAATCTTTTCCCCTTCACCTTAAACCTATGTCCTCTGGTTCTTGATTCACCTACTCTGGGCAAGAGACTCTGTGCATCTAAGCAGGAGACGCATCCAATGTGCACCTAAAATGTTGTCAGTATTGTCATGTTGAGGCAGGGGCAGGTTCTCTCTCAATATCCTGGGAGTCGTTACTTCAGTCCCAGAATGGTTAACTGTGGCGCTACCTAGTGCCAATGTCAAGAACTGGGGACATTTTGTAACCCAAGTTTGTCAGTGAACCATCATTTCAACCAGAATATAATTGTTTTTCAATGGTTCAATGGTTCTTTATTTCCATTTGTATCTAGATAAAGTGAAATAGTTTTGTATGCAGTTCGGTAAAGTCTTTCTATACATACGCACAAACATACTTAAGTATAAGAGTGTAAAAAATATATAATTAAGTATAATTAATTATAATTATAATTAAATATAAGAGTGCAAAAGAGTGTATAAAGTATAAGAATGTAGTGTGAGGATGGTAGATTGAACTGAGGTGGAACACAAAGAATTGCCATGTTTTCTGCGCCATGTTTCATTCATGTTTCAGTTGTTTAAAATACATCGTTTTATCTTGGCCTTAAAGGCTCGACATTGTACCCGGGATGGAGTTGGGCTCTCTGAAATGAGAAGTTGATGGCAACGGCAATAGTTTGTCAAATCTTTTTGTGAGACTCTTATCGTAATCTTTTGTAAGATTCTGAGTCTTTTTCTTGTGAACGGGCTCACGTTCTTGTGGTCAAGAGCAGCTCCATCCTCAGCACTTTCACCGTTAGCTGATGCAACTTACCCTAAAAAAAAGCCTCACCATCTGTTTGCTCCGTGACTAGAAGAGGTGAAAATACAAGAAATCTGCAGATGCTGGAAATCTAAAAATTCTAAAAAACAGGAAATTCTAAAAATACTGATTTTCAGAGTTTTTCACCGCCTTGTAGAATGTTTGTGACAATTATGTCTTTGTGTGCTGTTTGTCTACTTGTATGTGATGTTGCAACAAGCATGATTTTTATTGTACCTGTATCTCACCGCACTTAGGCATGTAATAATAATTTCACCACATATAATAATAAACTCTATTAATAAATAATACAAATATGTATTATTATTTACTATAACAATAAAATAAAATATAATACAACATACAATATAATAATAATTATATAATAAACACATAACAACAACAACAATAACAACACCAACAATAATAATAATAATAATGACAATAATAATAATAATAATAATAATAATAATAATAATAATAATAATAATAATAATAATAATAATAATAATAATAATAATAATAATAATAATAATAATAATAATAATAATAATAATAGTCTTGTCTTGACTTCATCTGTTGGAAGTGAAATAGAGTCAATGTTTCAGTGTGAACACCTTTCCTCAGAATGTCAGACATTGAGGCTGTTTCTCTTCCCACTGATGCAGACTGACATGATGAATATTTCCTGTTTCCTCTGTTTTTATTGTGGATAGACGTGTTTTGGGGCTTCTGGTAAACACTGGCATTGCCAATCTAAGTCTGGGACTGTACTGAGGCTGGTTTGTAATTTTGGACTTTTGCATTATTTGACTTTTTTAAATTTGAGATGATGCCTTTTATCTTTTCAGCTCCGGTCTGCACCACTTGTTGCTGTGATTACTGTGAGCTTATGGGATTCAAGTTGCCAATTGTGGATCATTCAACATTCTCAGTGATGGCTGTGATTTATCAATCCTTGTTGCCAGTGCAATACGACCCCAAATACTGAATATACAGCCCAGCATTCACAGGGAGCTCAAACAATGCGCTTTATTGTAAAGATCTTAATTAGATTTGGTTTTTAGATTTAGATTTAGAGATATAGCGCAGAAACAGGCCCTTCGACCCACCGGGTCCGCGCCGCCCAGTGATCCCCGCACACTAACACTATCCTACACCAACTAGGGACAATTGTTTTAAACTTTTGCCCAGCCAATTAACCTACAAACCTGTACGTCTTTGGAGTGTGGGAGGAAACCGAAGATCTCGGAGAAAACCCACGCAGGTCACGGGAAGAACGTACAAACTCCGTACAGACGGCGCCCGTAGTCAGGACCGAACCTGAGTCTCCGGCGCTGCATTCGCTGTAAGGCAGCAACTCTACCGCTGTGCCACCAGTAAGTGCCAAGTGCCCTGTGCACTTAGATGTGCCATGCAACATGGTATGTCATGAAAGACCATATATGTTATATGACAGCAGCAGATAGAGATGATGAAATGAGAAGGGCTGAGCCAGTGGAAAGGAGTGGGGAAATTTAGTTTAGATTTGTTGAGAGATTTAGTGTGGAAACAAGCCCTTTGGACCACTGAGTCCACAATTACCAGCGATCACCTGTACACTACTATTCTACACAGTAGGAGCAATTTACAGGGACAAATTGACCTACACACCTGCACATCTTTGTGACGTGGGAGGAAACCAGAACACCCGGAGAAACCCTACGTGGTCACAGGGAGAACAGGCAAACTTCATAACGGCAGCACCCGTAGTCAGGATCAAACCCGGGTCTCTGGCGCTGTAAGGCAGCAACTCTATCGCTGCGCCACTGTGCTGAAGTGTGGGGAGGAGGTGAGGGGGGGGGGGGGGGTCGGCAGAAAGGGGCAGCTGAGTGGAGGAAGAGTGATGGAGAGGGGTGTATCAGAGGCTGGACAGAGGGCACAGTGGGGAGAGGAAGTGGTGGTAAGTGAAACAGAGAGTGGAGTAGCAGGGGTGGGGGGTGGTAATTGTAGCAGAAGGGGAACAGTGGAGAGGTATTTGATGCAGTGGGGAACAGTGGGGTGATTGATGCAGCGAGGGAAGCATTAGGGCTACTTGGTGCAGAGAGGGGAGCAGAGGGGTATTCAATGCATGAGAGGAATGGGGGCTGGGGTGGGGAATTGATATAGAGAGGGGAGCAGTGGGGGTAATTAATACATCATAGTGGATAATGGAAACAACAGGAATAACAGGAGGTCATTGACAACAGACAATAGACAATAGGTGCAGGAGGAGGCCTTTCGGCCCTTCGAGCCAGCACCGCCATTCACCGTGATCATGGCTGATCATGCACAATCAGTACCCCGTTCCTGCCTTCTCCCCATACCCCCTGACTCCGCTATCATTAAGAGCTCTATCTAACTCTCTCTTGAATGCATCCAGAGAATTGGCCTCCACTGCTTTCTGAGGCAGAGAATTCCACAGCTTCACAACTCTGAGTGAAAAAGTTTTTCCTCATCTCCGTTCTAAATGGACTACCCTTTATTCTGAAACTGTGGCCCATGGCTCGGGACTCCCCCAACATCAGGAACATGTTTCCTGCCTCTAGCTTGTCCAATCCCTTAAGAATCTTATATGTTTCAATAAGATCCCCTCTCATCCTTCTAAATTCCAGTGTATACAAGCCCAGTCGCTCCAGTCTTTCAACATACGACAGTCCCGCCGTTCCGGGAATTAACCTCGTGAACCTACGCTGCACTCCCTCAATAGCAAGAATATCCTTCCTCAAGTTTGGAGACCAAAACTGCACACAGTACTCCAGGTGCGATCTCACTAAGGCCCTGTACAACTGCAGAAGGACCTCTTTGCTCCTATACTCAACTCCTCCTGTCATGAAGTAGAAGGTATCAGAGAAGGAGGCTTTTTGCTTCTGAAATATTATGAACATGTCTCTGGATTCATGGGGCATTGGGCATCTTTAACCACGAGTGATCTTCAAGTTAGCCAAGGTGCACGAGGTACGTGATTGAGTCAGGAACTCGCACCTGTCCTCTAGTCAGCTGTGTGACTGCCTGCTCGGCCACGCACAGAACCCGACAGTGCTGAGTCAGCGACGAGACAAAGCAGGCTGCAAGCTTTGGCAACGTTGTCAACTCATCAGTCCCGTGTCTTCTGCTGGTCGACACTTCTTGTGTAATTTCTTCGGCTTGTGATACGTAAAGTGAGGCTCCGTGTCAGGCCGATGGAGGCTCGGAATAACTGAGCAATAACGGCCAATCAATAAACGCTTGGAACCGGGCAAAACTGCATGACGGTCTGGCATTCCTAAAGAATGTCTGTCTGGGGTCTCGACCCGAAACGTCACCCATTCCTTCTCTCCCGAGATGCTGCCTGACCTGCTGAGTTACTCCAGCATTTTGTGAATAAATACCTTCGATTTGTACCAGCATCTGCAGTTATTTTCTTATACTAATGTCTGTCTGAAGCAGGGTTCCGACCCGAAACATTGCCCATCCACCTCTTCCACAGAAGCTTAGGAAATGTGTAAGAAGGAACTGCAAATGTTGGTTTAAACCGAAGATAGACGCAAAAAGCTGGAGCAACTCAGTGGGTCAGGCAACATCTCTGGAGAAAAGGAATAGATGACGTTTCAGGTCGAAACCTTTCTTCACTCTGAAGAAGGGTCTCGACCCGAAACATCACCTATTCCTTTTCTACCGAGATGTTGTCTGACCCGCTGAGTTTCTCCAGCTTTTTATGTCTATCCTCCACGCTGAGTTACTCCAGCACCCTGTGGGTTTTTCTTTTTGTAAACCAGCACCTGCAGTTCCTTGTGTCTCTAAGGCCATGTTGTGGGAGTGTGTACACTAATGGGAGTGCTCAAATTCCTCTGGCGGTCACTGATGTACGGGAGAGGGTGGTGGGCCGTTCATGGCAGTCCAGCCTCTCTCCACACACCCTGACTGAATGGTGAACAGCAAGCATGGGATTCACTGGCCACAATCCCCACACGGTGACAGGCACAAGGTCTCCAGCAAAGAGGTACTGGGTAACGAGAAGAAGGCCCTCTCTCTCCTCCTCCTCTTTCTGATTCAGGTAAAGAGAAAAGAGCTGTGTGTTGATGTAGTGACCTTCACTACCTCAAGCTGTTCCGAAGCACTCGGCTGAGTTGCCACTGTGCTAATGCAGGAATTTGCAGCATGCAGTGTACAAATAGCAACAGGATAATGACCAGATAATGGGCCACTCAGGTCTCACCGGATGATTCCACCTACAGTACGAGTCTAACTATCGCAGAAACCTGAGGCAGCCAAAACAGAGCCCCAGTTACGTGAGCTGTGGGTCATAATTTCACTCTACAGTTAATTTTCCAATCAGTAAACTAGCTGAGTGCAAGATGGGAGATATGAATACAGATCTAATTTATATTCTTTCTGCACAGATCAGCAAATAGAGAGAATTTGAGTATGTTTGTGATATTTAACAAAGGATGCCATGGAGGTAAGTTTCTTATGAATGGATTCACTGAATCAGGTCAAGACAGAGAGCAAGGTTATATATTTGTTGTTACCTTCTCCCAACTAACAATGATCAATTCTACATTTTCCTTGATCTCTATTCCCTTTGTCCTGTTTTCACACCTTACACTTCCTTATCTATGTACCGCCCACTCCTCTGATATCAGCCTGAAGAAGGGTCTCGACCCGAAACGTCACCCATTCCTTCTCGACAGAGATGCTGCCTGTCCCGCTGAGTTACTCCAGCATTTTGTGTCTATCTTCAGGTCAAGTCTCAGCTGCTTTCAGGATGAAAGGTTTCCCCTCTCTGGGTTAGACGTTACTACTCGGCCTCAGACGGACGTGACACTTGCCTCCCATTTTATTGACAGTGATATGTGCCAAGCTTGTCATGAGCAGTCCACGAATGACCAGTGGACCTTCCATTCAACCATCGTACTCCAGCGGGATTTTCTCTGCCCGGCGGGGGCTTCAATGTCGGGAGCCCCGACCGCCCCGACGTGCAGCGGCAGCGTCTTCGCCCGCCCTGGATCGCGGGGCTTGGGTCGGCCCGCTGCGGACCTTTCACCGTCCGGCGCGGCCTGGAACGTGGCAACTTCAACAGCCTGACCGCGGGAGAAGACGGCAGGGGAAGGGAAAAGACATTCTGGCCTTCCATCACAGTGAGGAGGTGACTGGAGGAGACTCACTGTGATGGATGTTTCTTTTTGTTTTGTTTTGTGTTGGTTGTGATTGTGTGTGAAATAGTTTATTTTTATTGCTCTATTGCTGGACTGTGGGAGCCCTTTCATTTCACTGCACATCTTGTATGTGTATGTGACAAATAAACTTGACTTGACTTGATGTTATCTCTGACCCATGTGCTGGAGGAAGGAGGGGTGGAGGGGTGGGGGGTGGGGGTGTTTGGTGTTTGGGAAGGGAGGGGGTCGTAGTTGTCCGACACCTCATACAAATCTCTCCAGAAAATATTAGTTCAGTTTAGAGATACAGCACGGAAGCAGGCCCTTCAGCCCGTCGAGTCCTCACCGACCAGTGATCCCTGGACATTAACCCAAGCCAACACACACTGGGGACAATTTGCAGTTATAACAAGTATACAAACCCAAGCTGATTAACCTACAAACCAACACGTCTCTGGAGTGTGGGAGGAAACCGAAGATCTCGGAAAAACCCCACGAGGTCACGGGGAGAACGTACAAACTCCGTACAGACAAGTAGTCGGGATCGAACCCCTGACTCTGGTGCTGCAAGCACTGTAAGGCAGCAACTCTACCGCTGTGCCATTGGATTACAACGTATTAAATTGTATTAAAAATTAACACACCACATTCCCAATGGACCGGATAGTAATTTTGTTAGCTTGCCCTCTTCAAGGAGAGAACAATCACACAATTTAGTTTCGTTTACTTTAAAGATGCAGCGCGGAAACAGGCCCTTCGGCCCACCGAGTCCGTACCGACCAGCGATCCCCGCACATTAACACGACCATACACACTAGGGACAATTTCTTTTTACATTTATACCAAGCCAATTAACCTACAAACTCTTTGGAGTGCGGGAGGAAACCAAAGATCTCTGAGAAAACCCCACAGGTCACGTGGAGAACGTGCAGACAAGCACCCATAGTCAGGATCAAACCCGGGTCCCTGGTGCTGTCAGGCAGCAACTCCACCGCTGTGCCACTATGCCCTGACCCGTGCTCTGATAGGGAGTGCCACAAATGTAAAGCATCACACATTCACATCTCCCTCTCCAGCAGCTCTGACTCATCCACTCCAATAAACCACCCCGTGCCGGCCGATCGTCATCATTGTTTAGATGTTTTTAAGATTACCTAGGGGAGAGTGGGCGTGTGAATGAATGGAGCAGCATGTCTATCGCTGCCTTATCCCATTAGCTATGACGCACATCTCTCTGAGCAGGATGTGAGGGGGGAGGCATACAATGCCCCTTGAAACCTCTAATGGGCGCTTTACCTGGAAAGATGAGTGTCCACTCCAAAGCTAATCATAGTTGTAGAGTCATACAGTGTGGAAACAGGCCCCTCGGCCCATACCTACCAGCTACACTAGTCCCACCTGCCTCCATTTGACCCATATCCCTCGAAGCCTGTCCTATCCATGTACCTGTCTAAATGTTTCTGATATTACCTGTCTCAAATATCTCCTTTGGCAGCTCGTTCCATACACCCACCACCCTTTGTGTGAAAAAGTCACCCCTCAGGTTCCTATTCAACCTTTTCTCACTGACCTTAAACCTATGTCCCCAAGTTCTCAATTCCCCTACTCTGGGCAAGAGACTCTGTGCGTTTACCTGATCTAATCCTCTCATGATTTTGTACACGTCTATAAGATCACTCCTCAGACTCCTGCGCTCCAAGGAATCGAGTCCTCGCATGCTCAACCTCTCCCTGCAGCTCAGGCCAGGAGACCTGGCAACATCCTCAGAAATCTTCCCTGCACCTTTTCCAGCTTGACAACACCTTTCCACTTTGGCGACAAGAACAGGAAAGCAGAGTATTACCTGAATGGTGACCGATTGGGAGAAGGGGAGATGCAACGTGACCTGGGTGTCATGGTGCACCAGTCATTGAAAGCAAGCATGCAGGTGCAGCAGGCAGTGAAGAAAGCGAATGGTTTGTTGGCATTCATAGCAAGAGGATTTGAGTTTAGGAGCAGGGAGGTTCTGCTGCAGTTGTACAGGGCCTTGGTGAGACCGCACCTGGAGTATTGTGTGCAGTTTTGGTTTCCTAACCTGATGAAAGACGTTCTTGCCTTAGAGGGAGTACAGAGAAGGTTCACCAGATTGATCCCTGGGATGGCGGGACTTTCATATGAGGAAAGACTGGATAGACTGGGCTTGTACTCGCTGGAATTTAGAAGACTGAGGGGGGATCTTATAGAAACATATAAAATTCTTAAGGGGTTGGAGAGGCTAGATGGGGGAAGATTGTTCCCGATGTTGGGGGAGTCCAGAACCAGGGGTCACAGCTTAAGGATAAGGGGGAAGTCTTTTAGGACCGAGATGAGAAAACATTTCTTCACACAGAGAGTGGTGAGTCTGTGGAATTCTCTGCCACAAAGGTAGTTGAGGCCAGTTCATTGGCTATATTTAAGAGGGAGTTAGATGTGGCCCTTTTTGCTAAAGGGATCAGGGGGTATTGAGAGAAGGCAGGTACAGGCTACTGAGCTGGATGATCAGCCATGATCATATTGAATGGCGGTGCAGGCTCAAAGGGCCGAATGGCCTACTCCTACTCCTGCACCTATTTTCTATGTTTCTATGTTTCTATGTTTCTTATAACATGGTGTCCAGAACTGAACACCATACTCTAAATGCGGCCTCACCAACGTCATATATAACTGCAGCATGACCTCCCAATGTCTATATCCAACACTCTGACTGGTGAAGGCCAATGTGCCAAAAGCCTTTTTCATTCCAGATACACAACTACTCTTTGTGTGAAAAACGTTCTCTTCAGATACCCTTTAACCTGCTCCCTTTCACCTTAAACGTGCTCATTAGTTTAGTTTAGTTTAGTTAAGTTAAGTTAAGTTAAGTTAAGTTAAGTTAAGTTAAGTTAAGTTAAGTTAAGTTAAGTTAAGTTAAGTTAAGTTAAGTTAAGTTAAGTTGAGTTTAGTTTAGTTAAGTTTAGGTTAGTTTAGTTTCGTTTAGAGATACAGTGCAGAAACAGGCAGTTCGGCCCACCAAGTCTGTGCTGACCAGCGATCCCAGCACACTAACACGATCCTACATACAGGAGGGATCATTTACAATTTTATCACCTACAAACCTGTATGTCTCTGGAGCATGGGAGGAAACTGGAGATCCCGGGGAAAACCCACGCAGGTCACGGGGAGCATGTACAAACAGCATAAAGACAGCACCCATAGTCAGGAGAGAACCCGAGTCTCTGGTGCTGTAACAACACTAGGGCTGAGCCACTGTGCCGCCCTCTGGTTTTGAATACCTTTACCACAGGAAACAGACTGGCTCTCCATCCTATTAATGCCTCTCATCATTTTGTACATCTCTGCGAGCTCACCTCTCAGCCACCCTCCCAGGGAAATAGACCTCATTTTACCTATTCTCCCCCCAGAACCCAACCCCCTCCAGTCCTAGCAACGTCCTTGAGAGCCTTTTCTCTGCCCTGTCTAGCTTAATCACCTCTTCACTGTAATGTGGCAACCGGAACTGTACAGATTATCCCAGGTGCTGGCTTACCATTGTTCTGATGAACTGTGCACACAGGTTGCGCTGTACACCTGTGCACCTCAGATGCTGAACTTGGATGATGCTCAGACAAAAAAAAGTAATTACATTTCCAGGCTGCTAGACCCTTTAGGGACGAATCTTGAATTATTTATATTTAACTCTCTTCTTGGTTAGGCGATGCAGTGAAAACCTCTGACCTACAGCTGTTGCCAAGCCCAGCAAATAGACGATCGCTATCACACACCCAGCTCAGAAATGCCCAGGGAGTAACATGAACAGGCAAAGTGTTGAATGAAAGGAAGATGCGACGGAGATAGACCCAAAATGCTGGAGTAATGTAGTGGGACAGGCAGCATCTCTGGATAGATCTCTGGATTCCTTCTCTCCAGAGATGCTGCCTGTCCCGCTGAGTTACTCCAGCATTTTGTGCCTGTCTTCGGTGTAAACCAGCATCTGCAGTTCCTTCCCACACAAGATGCAATGGAGATGTGAGCAACAATCCGACCACTTTGCAGAGTTTAAATCCTGCAACTCCCTCCTCAGCAGCACCGTGGGAGCACTTTCACAAGAGGGTCTGCTGTGGTTAAAAAAAGCCACTCACCTCCCTCTTATCAGGGGTAGTTGGGGAAGGGGGTTCAGTACAAGTATCACTATACATAAGCACAACTTATTAACATCGGCGAAACCAAGCACAGGCTCGGCGATCGCTTCGCTCCACCACTACGCTCGGTCCGCGTTGGCCAAACTGGTCTCCCGGTGGCCGAGCACTTCAACTCCCCCTCCCATTCCCAGTCTGACCTTACTGTCATGGGCCTCCTCCAGTGCCATAGTGAGGCCCACCGGAAATTGGAGGAACAGCACCTCATATTTCGCCTGGGCAGTTTGCAGCCCAGTGGTATGAACATCGACTTCTCCAACTTTAGATAGTTCCTCTGTCCCTCTCTTCCCCTCCCCTTTCCCAGATCTCCCACTGTCTTCCTGTCTCCACCTATATCCTTCCTTTGTCCCACCCCCCTGACATCAGTCTGAAGAAGGGTCTCGACCCGAAATGTCACCCATTCCTTCTCTCCTGAGATGCTGCCTGACCTGCTGAGTTACTCCAGCATTTTGTGAATAAATACCTTCGATTTGTACCGGCATCTGCAGTTATTGTCTTATACATAAGCACAGATGCATATTCGATACAGTACGTATATTGGATATTAGATACTTGCCCGGTGTGGTCAAGGTGGCCGAAGGGCCTGTTTCCATACTGTATCACTCTATGACTCTCGATAGGCATCTCAGATACAGGACAAGCGTACAGTAGCCGTACACTGAGACAGTATATTTTCCTTGAACCACATCTCTTTTGATGTCTTGTTTTCGCACCTTGCACTTCCTTATCTCTGTGTCTCCCTCTCCCCTGGCCCTCAGTCTGAAGAAGGGTCTTGACCGGAAATGTCACCGATTCCTTCCATCCAGAGATGTTGCCTGTCCCGCTGAGTTACTCCAGCCTTGTGAGTCTATCTTCAGTATATAGAGCCGCCAGTTTGGCACCATTTTCAAGTCGCGGTTGTTCTAAATGCAGGGGGCTTGACCTGACCATGAAGGTCTGTTGCCCTGGCAGCCTTGCTGGCCCCATCATCGGTGTCCATGTTCCAAAAACGAATTAAAAGCAAAACCCACTTAAGACCAGTAATTCTTGAGCTCAAATATTATTTTTTTTCTTTTCATAATAAAGATTATTTTGATTTCATGGGCAGTCAATGAGCAGCTGTTTAAAGTAAATGCAAGACTTTGGCAATGTGCTAAATTGAATGAAAGGCAATTTGTGTTCAATATTTACAGAAGCATGTACTTGGAAAAGCGTTCATTTAGTACTTCGGCACTGGAGTAAAAGCAAAATTTTTTTTTTTAAAGTCTCTTAAATTAGAATTATTTAACCTCAATTTCTGCATGCGTTATAAGTAAATGGCGCTGTTGGTTTCAATTAAAGTTACTCCCTTTGAGAAAGTTGGTTTAACTTAAAATTGGAACGATTTTAATGTAAACGTTGGGAATGAACAGGAGACTGGCTGTGCCGTGAAAAGCAAGCACTGCTCATAGAAATGATGTCAGAGTGTGGGTAAAGAACTGAGTGGCTGCCTGCCTGCCGGGATTGCAGTTAGTACCCCAGCTATTCAGAATTCACAGCGACCGACTGGATTCACAATCCCACCGGCGTGGCCACATCCCAGGCAGGGCCATCAACTCAGCACCATCTTATCGTTGCCTCTCAGCTTCCCACAGGAAGTGGACTGCATTTAACCCCCAACCCTAATGAGTTCACAAGTGCAAGATTAAGTGTTAATAAGCAAGTAGGACTTTATATTTTATGGAAACAGTTCCACTTCTTGTTGCCAACGGCCTATTGATGAAGCGTTTAGGTGAACAAGTCTCTGTGGTGCTGCCGAGAGAACAAAGCGTGGGGGGGAGGCATCAAGAACATAGAGGGACCCAGCGTGGGGGGGGGGGGGGCGAGTGCGCTGAGAACAAAGAGGAACCCAATGTGGAGGGGGGGGGCACTGAGAACAAAGAGGAACCCGGTGTGGAGGGGGGGGGGGGGCATCAAGAACAAAGAGGAGCCCAATGTGGAGGGGGGGGGGGGGGGCACTGAGAACAAAGAGGAACCCGGTGTGGGGGCGGGGGGGGGGGGGCACTGAGAACAAAGAGGAACCCGGTGTGGGGGGGGGGGGGGGGGCATTGAGGACAAAGAGGAACGCAGTGTGGGGGGGGGGGCACTAAGAACAAAGAGGAACCCGGTGTGGGGGGGGGGGGGGGGGCATTGAGGACAAAGAGGAACCTAGTGTGGAGGGAGGGCACTGAGAACAAAGAGGAACCCAGTGTGGGGGGGGGGGGAAATCAAGAACAAAGAGGAACCCGGTATGGGGGGGGGGGGGGGTAAGCTGAGAACAAAGAAGGACACGGCATGGGGGGGGGGGCGCCAAGAATGAAGAGGGACCCATTGTGTGGAGGGGGGGAGGGGGGGCGACGAGAACACAGAGGGACCTGGCGTGCGGTGGGGGGAAGGGGGGGGGTGGGATTTGGGGCACCGTGAACAAAGAAAGACTGGGCAGGGAGGAGGGGGGAGGTCAGGGTGAGAAGGAAGGGGGACCATCGGGACTATGTCGAATTATTTTATAACTGTGTCGAGCGCTCCATACATGGCGAATCTTTGCATATTTGTGTATTCGGTGCAAAACAAATGATTTCACTGTCGCAAGTAGATGTGACGATAAAGAGCCAATCAATGGTGGTCACCACACACCATAGTGCTCAGTATCTTCTCTTGATCGGCTCAAGGGCTCACCTCTCTAGTACGTATGAACAAAATTGAGGTTTAAATCTTTTGATGAAGCCACTCAGCTCCTTGAACTATTTCCATGAGATCTGGGTCTCAGTTTACCTGGCGTGTTTGCTTAAGCCTCGGTGGTTTAGACAACCGAGAATGTCTCGGTCTCTGGTGCGAGACGTTCACTTGATGCTCTGTCCACCCCCCCCCCCAGCATCGGCCTTTAGGGAAGAGAGTCGCGGAGGCTTGATGACCTATTGTGCCACGATGATTAGATTTCCTGATTGCTCGGAAGCCCTGAGAAGAAAACGCAATTTGCAACGGAGCAGCACGTCATGCTGTGACACACAATTTGTAATATCACTCCCTCTGATGATTGCTGAACCTGAGGGGTTGAGAACATGAATGTAGTCGCCTCCTCACATTTGAGAAGGTCACAGCACATTTTTTTTTACACTTCAATAGCTTTGGGTGTAGTTTGTACCAAAAATGTGACAACTTTTTCTTACTTAATGCAGTTTGAGTTCCCTTGCCTTGTTTTGGAAAGTGTGGTGTAGGGAAGAACAGGTGTTGGCATGAGGATATCATTATCATCGCTTGGCTTTGAGTGCCTGCAGAGGCATTATACTGAGTTCCCTGCCGTTACCTCTGTCCAAACCAACCTCTTTCAAACTCCATCGATTGATGCATTCACTTCAATGAATGATGGTGCCAGGTGGGAAGTAAACAGGATAGACAGATTGAGTAGTTTCACATGCATCACACCAGTCTTGACTACTGCATGGTGGTGGAGTGGTAGAGTAACTGCCTTACAGAGCCAGAGACCCTGGTCCGATCCTGACTACGGGTGATGTCTGAACGGACTTTGCACGTTCTCCCCGTGACCTGCGTGGGTTTTCTCCACGATGTTCAGTTTCCGCCCACACTCCAAAGACGTACAGGTACAGTATGTAGGTAAATTAGTCTAGTATCAATGAATAAATGTCAAATTGTCCCTAGTGTGTGTAGGGTAGAGATCGCTGGTCAGTGTGGACTCAGTGGGCCAAAGGGCCTATTTCCATGCTGTGTCTCTAAACAAAACTAAATGCACTTCTTTTTATAATTTATTCGCAGTGCAGTACAGGAATAGAGCCGTTGGCCTGCTTCGTGGACTTCTTTGATCCAACAACACAATCTTTGACCTCAGGCCCTCTCTGCATGATCTATCTTGCTCAGTGGTACAACTGTGGTGCAAGTGAAAGGCAAATGCTGGGATCATCATCCTAGCTGGAGACTGCCTTGGTCTGGCCCCACCCTCGTGTAATATCCAGACCTGCTCTACCATGTCCAGACAAGGTGCCCACTCATGAATGCATTCTTACACCTGCAGAGCAGCGAGCAGATGGGCTGGGTTAGTTTTAGCCAAGAAATATGAGGGCCATATCTGGAGTGGAACCTCACCAGCACTGGGCTTGAAGAGGCAACGTGGGAAGGGGTCTTATCACCAACAATCCTTTCCTTTGCTCTGGTCTTTGAGCTTCTTGGCAACACTTTTGATTTCTACCAGGCCCTAGTTCCAGTGAAATGTCATGGAGCTGAGAGTGACTCTGTTTCTCTCTCCACAGCCTAGTGCATCTTCACTGCACTCCTTCTATGGCTTTGTATTCACACAGAGGGTGGTGGGTGTACGGAACAAGTTGCCAGAGGAGATAGTTGAGGCTGGGAATGTCCCAACGATTAAGAAACAACTAGACCAAGTGGACCTGTTGGGCCCACAACTCATTGAGTTGCCATTGTGACGTGGGAAAATGGCGCTTTTTTCTTTAAAATAAATGGCTTTAAAAAAAAAACCCCCATCTCAATGAAAATCGCGGTTTTTCTTTAAAATTGTGTTTTTTTCTGCATTGGTCTAGCACCCTCCCCTCCCCTCCCCTCCCTCACTCGATCCCCTCAACCCCCTTCCTCCCCACCCACTCCCCCCTTCCCCTCCCACCCCCCAGTCACCCACTCCAGCCCCCCTTATCCCCCCCCTTCATTCTTAGGGGCTCTCCGGCGGCGCCGCCATTCCCGCCCGTCGGGTTTCCATGGTGACGTGGAACATGGAGGCATTACTGCGCATTGGCGGCTGACGGGCACAGCAAGTGGAAAAGGGATTTATTAAAGTTTAAAATGTGAATAACAAAATATAACAATTTGAACGTTAATAGGATTTCTTGATGCAGGAATTTTCAACATCAGCATCATTTCCCCTTTTCACAACAGGAAGGAGTTGTCGAAAATCGCCACAAAAGGTGAGAATGCCGCCAAAAGGCTCATCGTTCTTTTTGCATAGATCGCGAAGCATTCTGTCCACTGCTTCAAAGTTCTCCCTCCTAATCATCGGGATTCATCCCAAACAATCAGTCTCACATTCCTGATCAAATGAACCATGTTGGAGTTCTTCTCAATGTTGCACGTTGTATTATCGGTCACTTCGATGGGTATCTTGAATCGAGAATGTGCAGTTCTTCCACCAGGCATCAATGTAGCTGCTATACCAGAGGATGCTACAGCAAAAGCAACATCAACTTAAACTCGAACTTTGGAGAGGATCAAATTGGTGAGAATTGTTTTGCCCATTCCTGCTGGTGAATCAATGAAAAACATTGAAGAAACATTCCTTTCCAAGCAGCTGCACACATGGTCATACACTGCTCTTTGCTCAGCATTCAGTAGAGGCTCCTTCTCTTCAACAAATCACTGCTGTTCAGGGCTATTGTGCTGCAATTCACGCAGCAATTCTGGATTGTCACCATCAAGGTTCATCCTTCCATGTCTTGGTAGTGGCACATGAAAGTATCCCAGTGTCTTGTTGTAATTCACAAGCTTGTCTTGAATATACAACAGAGCCTGATCATGATGCCTCTCATCAATCATGATATTTGGATCATCGATTGTTCTCCATTCTCTTTGAAGGTAATCTTCAGACATTGAATTCTTGAAGCGATCCCATAATTGTTGAGAAGTGTTGATCTCAGCAATCGTCAGCAAAACAAACAAGTCTCTCATTGCTTCGGGGAGTCTTGTTGGCTCAGCATCTTCCATCGCCTGTTGCCAATGGTCGTCAGTTTGCAACAAACCTCTTTCTATGCAGACGTCTTTGAAGGAAGGAAGAATATGTCCGTCATGTGTCCTCGATGAATCGAAGGATACTGGCCCTTGTACATGATGGAGAAGCAGTCTCACGTAGTAGAGGTCACCACATCTTGGAGAAATGGTATACACTCATCCCAGAATGTTGGCTTCAAAAATACCTGGAAGATCTTCCACTATCTTCCCAACCTTCCTTCTTTGCCATTTCTTATTGTTCCTTGTGTAAAATCGGGGTACATCAGCGTAGTACAGTGTTCTTGCAAATTGATCTCGAGAACACAATTCCATGAATTCAGTTCAAGTTGTTCTCGTGACATCCTCATTTCTCACCTGCCGACCAGCATCGACTCTGATGACGACTCGTTGTTCTTGTGGTAGATGTACCTGGAGTCGAATGACAGCGCGGCATCTCTCATGAGTTGGAAATCCAAGGATTGATCCCACTGCTTCCAATGGGCCAATGTATCTGCCAGTAAAGTACTCTGCAATTTCATCATCCCTGTTAACTCCAAAAACTGCTTGCTCACTCCCCTTCAAGGTGTACTTGAACACGTATTTGACCGACTTTACAGAGGAGCATATCTCAACGTTGATGTGACATTTGAACAACTTCAAGAGTTGAGCATTACAGGGCACCACCCATTCAGAAGTAATAGGTCGATCCCGGCATCCTTCTTGATGTCCCTGAAATCCTCCCATATCCGGAGATCGTCTCCTCTCATCTCCACACCTTGTGCTTTCGATAAACGGCTTCAGGAATCTCTTTCTGCATCTTCCAATCTTCCAACATGGAAAGGTTTTGTCACAGTCTGGTTCATGAACAGACCTCCCAACATTTGGGTTTTACAAATTCATATTTTTGATGTCCAAAATTCAGAATTTTACATCAAATTCATAATATGGCACCTAATGCAACTTTTCAGCAAAAAAAAGTATGCACGCCAAATGTACATACGCGTTGTGCTACATTCATGTGTGAAAAACGGCTATTATTTCCAACAGTCTGTATTTCTTGGACTACATGTACAATGTCAGGCCTATCATGAGCATATTCTGGTATTTATAGAAAGGTTATTGAACAGAAATGCTTTTTACAACAAAGAAAAAATTGTTTTGTTTTGTTTTTTCTATTTCGCTTTTTCCGTACACATCCCAATTCTCTTGGTATTGAATAAAAGAACAATGATCATAAAATGTATGACCACGTTATGAAGAAAGAGTTTCATTTAAAACTGCACATATCTAATTTCATTGAAGACATACTTGCTCCAGTGGTCTTCAACAGCAAATCACAACGGCCTGGTGGGCGGCAAGGCGAGGACCGGCGGGTGGGCGGTGAGGCAAGGCCCGGGGAGCGGCCGAGCAGGGGTCTGGCGAGCGGCGAGGTGAGTCCCGGCAAGCGGCGAAGCGAGGCACAGCGGGCGGCGAGGCCCAGGCGGGAGGCAAGGCCCGAGCGGGCGGCGAGGTGAGGCCCGGCGAGCGGCGAGTCTAAGCGAGGCGAGGCAAGGCGAGGCCCGTCAAGCGGTGAGGCAAGGTGAGGCCCGGGGAGCGGCAAGGCAAGGCAAGGCGAGGCCCGGTGAGGCAGGGGCCCAGCGAGCGGCGAGGCAAGGCCTGGTGAGCAGAGAGGACTGGCAGGCGGCGTGGCGAGGCCCAGCGAGCGGCAAGGCAATGCGAGTGGCGAGGTGAGGCCCGGCTCGGCGAGCGGCGAGGAGACTCGAGGCCCAGCGAGCTGCAAGGCCCAGCCCCGCAAGCGTAGCGGCAAGAGAGGCCCGGTGAACGGCGAGGCCCGGCGCGGACTGGTGACGCTGGGCGAGCGGCGAGGCCCGGCAAGACGCGGGGTGAGGCAGGGTGGGGCGAGCGCTGGGGCAAGTGCCAAGGATGTGTTTTCCGGAAAAATGTGAGGCAAAATCGGAATGGCAGAAATGAAATAAGAAGGCGGAAGCTTTCTGTCAAATTCAGAAGGGTTCGGAGGTCTGCATGACCTCGGGGGTGTTCCTCCCTCTTGGCATGATGTTAAAAAGAGATAGGTATTGATCGGGTGAGGGGAGGGGGGATAAAGTGGGTGGAGGGGGGATGGAGTGTGTGAGTGGGGTTCTTTAAAACAACCTTAACTCAATTTCAGTTAATGTAGGGGAGGTTTGGGGGAGCTTTTAAGGGGGGTTAACAGTTCAGCAGCAAATAAAATCTTTATACAAAAACTCTTGTTTGTTTGTTCCGGAACTACAGCCAAAACGGTACACGACAGCACAGCCATTGTAAGCCCCACCTTACCATCATCGCCCCATGGTCTTATTGGAAGAAGTTTCATCGAAATAGGTGTTAAATTTTTAAAAGTTATTCACATTTTAGTTTAAATCTATCTCCTAGGGAGGAGGGGGGAGGGAGGAGAGGAGAGGGGGGGAGAGAGGAGGGGGGGTGAGAGGAGTGGGGGGGTTGAGAGAGGGGGTGAGAGGAGTGGGGGGGGGTTGAGAGGGGGGGTGAGAGGAGAGGGGGGGGTGAGAGGAAGGGGTGTGAGAGGAGAGGGGGGTGAGAGGAGAGGGGGGTGAGAGGAGAGGGGGGGGTGAGAGGAGAGGGGGGGGTGAGAGGAGAGGGGGGGTGAGAGGAGAGGGGGGGTGAGAGGAGAGGGGGTTGCGAGGAGAGGGGGTGTGAGAGGAGAGGGGGTTGAGAGGAGAGTGGGGTGAGAGGAGAGGGGGGGTGAGAGGAGAGGGGGTGTGAGAGGAGAGGGGGGGTGAGAGGAGAGGGGGGGTGAGAGGAGAGGGGGGTGAGAGGAGAGGGGGGTGTGAGAGGAGAGGGGGGGTGAGAGGAGAGGGGGGTGAGAGGAGAGGGGGGGTGAGAGGAGTGGGGGGGGTTGGGAGGAGAGAGGGGGTGAGGAGAAGGGGGTGAGAGGAGAGGGGGGGTGAGAGGAGAGGGGGGGTGAGAGGAGAGGGGGGGTGAGAGGAGAGGGGGGGTGAGAGGAGAGGGGGGTGAGAGGAGAGGGGGGGTGAGAGGAGAGGGGGGGGTGAGAGGAGAGGGGGGGTGAGAGGAGAGGGGGTTGAGAGGAGAGGGGGGGTGAGAGGAAGGGGGGTGAGAGGAGAGGGGGTTGAGAAGAGAGGGGGGGTTGAGAGGAGAGGGGGGGTGAGAGGAGAGGGGGTTGAGAGGAGAGGGGGGGTGAGAGGAGAGGGGGGTGAGAGAAGAGGGGGTTGAGAGGAGAGGGGGGGGTGAGAGGAGAGGGGGGTGAGAGGAGAGGGGGGGGTGAGAGGAGTGGGGGGGGTTGAGAGGAGAGGGGGGGTGAGAGGAGGGGGTGTGAGAGGAGAGGGGGGGTGAGAGGAGAGGGGGGGTGAGAGGAGAGGGGGGTGAGAGGAGAGGGGGTTGAGAGGAGTGGGGGGGGGTTGAGAGGAGAGGGGGGGTGAGAGGAGAGGGGGGGGTGAGAGGAGAGGGGGGGTGAGAGGAGAGGGGGGGTGAGAGGAGTGGGGGGGGTTGAGAGAGGGGGTGAGAGGAGAGGGGGTTGAGAGGAGAGGGGGGGGTTGAGAGGAGAGGGGGGTGAGAGGAGAGGGGGGTGAGAGGAGAGGGGGGTGCGAGGAGGGGGGTGAGAGGAGAGGGGGGGGTGAGGAGAGGGGGGGGTGAGAGGAGGGGGGGTGAGAGGAGAGGGTAGTGAGAGGAGGGGGGGTGAGAGGAGAGTGGGTGGGGGAAGGGGCATTGCGCGAATGCGGGAAGGGTTTGGGAACACCGGGTCCACCTGGTCTAATTAGTCTGACCTTTAACTGCTCGGCGGCGTCGGGGCTGAGCAATGAAGGAGACGCCTGTGGTTTAGAGCGGCGGCGGTGATGGTGGGGCGAGGGCTCCAGGGCTCAGCAAGGCGGCAGCGATGGAGACGCCCGGGGTTTAGAGCGGGAACGGCAGCAGTGATGGCGGGGCGAGGGCTCCAGGGCTCAGCAAGGCGGCAGCGATGGAGACGCCCGGGGTTTAGAGCGGGAACGGCAGCAGTGATGGCGGGGGGAGGGTTCCGGGGCTCAGCGATGCGGCAGCGATGGAGACGTCCGGGGTTTAGAGCGGCAGCGGGAATGGCGGCCATGATAGGTTGGGTTTGGAGGGATATGGGCCAAACACAGGCAGAAGCGACTAGTGTAGCTGGGACATGTTGGCCGAAGGACCTGTTTCCACTTTGTATCACTCTATGACTCTATGACTCGAAGTCCATTCTTTTTTAGTAGGGAGACCAACACCGTACACATCACTCCAGGATAAGCCTGACCAAGACCCTATATAATTGCAGTAAGAGCCTTACTCTTGTCTTCAATTTCTCCCGTCGTAAAGGCCACAGCACCATTTACTTTCCTTATCATCGGCAGCACCTGCACTGCAGCTTGCAGTGACTCATGGATAAGGCCAACACCCAGGCACTTATGATGGTCAACATTCCCATTTATGAATCACTCTGCTTTTCTCTTCTGTCCACCAAAGTGGACGAGCTGACATTTTGAGCAACGGGGCATGATTTCGGGACCTGGAGGAGATTTAAACAAGCACTTTCTGCCAGTCTTCACAAAGAGCACACAAAAAAACAGCCAGGAACATTAGAGAATGAAGGGCCTAATCTCTACGCCTAGTTTCTTTTTTTCTTGTGTTTTTCAATACTCTGCGATAAAGATCGGTGAGTTTTGGGGATTTATCGCCTTTCATTCTCCTCGTACTAACTTGCTTCATTCTTCATTTCCATTAGACGCTTTATTATCTAATATTCCTGGCAGGTTTCTTGTGCGACACAAAATGAAGGAGTAACTCAGCGGGACAGGCAGCATCTCTGGAGAGAAGGAATGGGTGACGTAGCAGGTCGAGACACTTCATCAGCCCCTTCTTCAGAAGGTTCTTTGTGGGTCCTTTGTGAAGACAATCCAGAAAGTCCTTGTTTAATTCCTCTCCCACAACTACCTACTCCTTGTCAGTGCTTTACCTGTCTGTCTGTGAGGGAAACCACATTTCTCCTGGGCAAATTGGGAAATAATGGGGATACATTGAAAGGGGGAGGGGAGGGATATGGATGGGGGATGGATAGGAGGGCAAAGGAAATTAAACGAGAATGGGGAGAAAGAATGGGAATTGATGAGAAGAGGGTGAGGGAAAGGTAATGGATGGAAATGCAATGAGAGAGATAAGTAATTGATGCGAATGGGGAGAGGATGGGTGGGGAGAGCAAAGGGTCATGTAGGGGAGTGGGAGAGGGGATGGAAATGGATGATAGTGGGAGAGATGAGAGGAATGGATGGGGTGGGAGAGAGGAGGGGAATGGATGGGGTGGGAGAGAGGAGGGGAATGGATGGGGTGGGAGAGAGGAGGGGAATGGATGGGGGTGGGAGATGGAAGGGGAATGGATGGGGGTGGGAGAGAGGAGGGGAATGGATGGGGTGGGAGAGAGGAGGGGAATGGATGGGGGTGGGAGATGGAAGGGGAATGGGTGGGAAGGCGAGAGGGGAGGGAAATGGATGGAAGGGATGGAGAAAAAAAGGGGAATGGATATGAATGGAGAGAGGGGAGGGGAATTGATGGGAATGAGGGGCAGTTTCCATTCCTTCTTTGTTCAAGATATAGCTCCAGCTTCAGGTGCTCCTCAACTGATGATGGGGCTACGTTCTGAGAAACGCATCGGAAACCGAAAATATCGTTAGTCAAAATGCATTTAATACACCTGATCACGTGGCTGGAAGTGAGCTACGGTGAGATATGGCTTGCTGTGGCTCGCTACGGCTCGCTGCCGTTTGCACCATCGCAAAGTCGAAATATCGTACGTCGGGGAGCATCTGTACTAAAATGCCCTCATTTTCACCGAGGTTCCTTGTTGCCACACTTGGTGAAGTGCTGCCTTGATGCCAAAGGCAGTGAGTCTCACCTCCTGAGGGCCTGGATGAATGCTGATCCAGCAACTCTCAAGAAACGTGACCAAACCTTGGGCAAAGCAGCGGGGCTAACAGTCCATTCACCTCCTCAACATTTATCTCTTCCAGCACCCGTACATGCTGCTTGTAGCTGCGAGCCCAGGCTGCTCCGAGAGCACCTCCCAATCCCGTGACTCTGCCACCAAGGACGAGAGCAGTTGGTGCAAGAGGACACCATTGCCTGAGGATAGACACAAAATGCTGGAGTAACTCAGCGGGTCAGGCAGCATCTCCGGGGAGAGGAATGGGTGACGTTTTGGGTCGAGACCCTTCTTCAGACCATTCAGGGGAAAGGGAAACGAGAGAGATAGACGGTGATATAGAGAGATACAGAACAAATGAATGAAAGATGTGCAAAAAAGTAACGATGATTAAAAAAACAGGCCGTTGTTATTTGGGTGAGAACGGGAACCTTGGGTGGGGGAGGGATGGAGAGCGAGGGAATGCTGGGGATACTTGTGCTTAGAGAAAACAATGTTTATACCACTGGGCTGTGAGCTGCCCAAGGAACATATGAGGTGCGGTTCCTCCAATTTGCGTTTAGCCTCACTCTGACAATGGAGGAGGCCTAGGACAGAAAGGTCAGTGTGGGAATGGGAAGGGGAATGAAAGTGTTTGACAACCAGGAGATCAGGTAGGTCCAGGCACCCGTTCCTTCTCTCCAGAGATGCTGCCTGTCCCGCTGAGTTACTCCAGCATTTTATCTGGAGTCTATCTTCAGCTTAAACCAGCATCTGCAGTTGCTTCTTACACTTCATTGCCAGAGGGCTTTCTCCCAAGGCATCCTGACCTGGATATTCATTGCCATTCCTACAGCATTGCTGAGTTTCCATACCCGACAGCTCTGCAGGGGAAGCACCTTCACCAGAAGGACTGTAGCAGTTCAAGAAGATAGCTCACCACCACCTTCTCAATGGTAATTAGGGATGGACAATTAATGCTGGCCCTGGCAGTGATGCTCACTTTGTATAAATTAAAACCACAATGTTAATTCTGTGGGAGGTGGGTGCATCTTGCCATGGCAACATGCAAATAGGATTCCAAGATGGTTGTCACTCTCTTAAAGGTATGATGATGTTGACAGACACAGAATGCTGGAGTAACTCAGTGAGACAGGGAATGACAATTGAATAGTGTCAGGTTAAAATTGGTCTGCACATTGATAATGCCAGTCGACGGCCATGAGTCACAATAGGCTGCAAATGTGCAGCTCACATACAAGGCCCCAGAAGCAAGGCGGACGCTCACGATAGGAAACCCAATGGAACAAATAAAAGTTCTTAATGCGTAGCTATCTATATCTCTGGGTGCTTAGCTTGGTTTAGTTTTATTTTAATTTATTGTCACGTGTACCAAGGTAAAATGAAAAGCTTTTTGTTGCATGTTATCCAGTCAGCGGAAAGACAAGACATGATTCAGTCGAGCCATTCACAGTGTAGAGATACATGATAAGGCAAATAACGTTTAGCGCAAGATAAAGCCAGCAAAGTTCGATCAAGGATAGTCCGAGGGTCACCAATGAGATAGATAGTAGTTCAGGACTGCTCTCTGGTTGTGGTGGGATGTTTGAGTTGCCTGATACCAGCTCATGGGATCCTGATACTTCCTGATAAGTGGGCAAAGGTTACGCGACAATATGCGGAAGACAGTAAACCAGGGTGAGCAGTTGCCCTTTCTGGGCTAAGCTGCCAAAGCATGGTGACCATTTAGAAGCATGGCGGCGCTAATTCAGGGGATAAAGAAATGCACCTCTCACTGGTTCAAAAGGGCCAGCCATGAATGAATTGTGAAGCTTGGTCACTTTTGTAGAATAGGGAACAGCTGTGATCTTGTATCGCCCGGTGCGGCGCGGCCGTGGGACACCATTCTGCTTTAGTTAAACATTTTGTTCAAGATGGCCGCGCCGTTGTGTCTGGCTGCCTGCCACTGTATGTTTCTTTTTTTTTTTCCTAATCAGATGTGCAGCACTTTGGTCAACGTGGGCTGTTTTTAAATGTGCTATACAAATAAAATTGACTTGACTTGACTTGACTTGTTGGATAACAGACTCAGGTTTGATCCTGACTACGGGCGCCGTCTGTACGGAGTTTGTACGTTCTCCCCGTGACCTGCGTGGGTTTTCTCCGAGATCTTCGGTTTCCTCCCACACTCCAAAGACGTACAGGTATGTAGGTTAATTGACTGGGTAAATGTAAAAATTGTCCCTAGTGGGTGTAGGATAGTGTTAATGTGCGGGGATCGCTGGGCGGCGCGGACTCGGTGGGCCGAAGGGCCTGTTTCCGCGCTGTATCTCTAAATTTAAAACAGAGAAGATGGGCTGATTATGCAAACAAAAATCTGACAAAGATCAATAATCCACCTGAGTGGCGATGGTTGAGTCAGGAATGCCTGTCCGGACACTGGGGAGCAGGACAACGCTCCTCTTCAAAACAGGCACTGAGGGCTTACCTGGACTGCACATTACCTCAGGTAGGTGATCGCAAGGATGAAAAATGAGAGAGAGGACCAAGAGGAGGCCATTCGGCCCTCTCTACTCTGCTATTCAACAAAATCATGGTGGTTCTTCTTTTTCAATAATGTTTTTACCACCCTTTCATCCGTTTACCCCTCTCATATCCAGACGTCCATCACAAACTGTGTGCAGTTCCATTCACCCCAATACAGGAAGGAGGTGGAGGCTTCAGAAAAGGTGTAGAGGAGGTTTACCAGAATGATGCCTCGGTTAGAGGTTAATAGCTAGAAGGGGAGGGTTATAAAGTCGCAGCGGTAGAGTTCCCTCCAAATTTCAGCACCAACTGCCTCTTGCATTTCCTATCTGGCACAGCTGTTGTTTCTGCAAGCTCATCCCTTCAGCCCAGATCCAACACTTTCACCCAGCGCAACTCCAGTTCTAACAAATGTGGATAATTGTAATTGTAATTGTTATCGAAAGAAGTTTCATTGTTTTAGGCAGAGCACTCACCAGAACTTCTACTGGGCAAGTTGGGTTGGGAAAGCATACTGGCCTTGCCTGGGATTTCCAAAGGTAACCACCATCAAGGGGTATAGTTGGCGTTACCTTGGTTCAATGTTTCGAGTCGTTTGTGGTTGCAAAGCGGAATGTTTGTACTACTCAGTGCTGGTTTGAGCAGCTTCAGATGAAACCATTGGGAAGTATTGAGCAAGAGAGTGTAGTCGTTGTATTAGCCTTACTTCTGATCCCACTTCATTGTTTGTTCTTGCACAAATCACTCGTTTTATTCTCAGAGCAGAGCCTTGGGAAGGCCGAGGAGATTGGCTCAAGTCAAGTCAAGTCAAATTTATTTGTCACATACACATACTCGATGTGCAGTGAAATGAAAGTGGCAATGCCTGCGGGTTGTGCACAAAAATAATTACAGTTACAGCATATAAATAAAGTTAATAAGTTACTAAACATAGCACAAAAAGTGTCGACAAAAATTTAGTCTCTGGGGTTATCAAAGTTGACAGTCCTGATGGCCTGTGGGAAGAAGCTCCGTCTCATCCTCTCCGTTTTCACAGCGTGACAGCGGAGGCGTTTGCCTGACCGTAGCATCTGGAACAGTCCGTTACTGGGGTGGCAGGGGTCCCTCATGATCTTGCTTGCTCTGGATCTGCACCTCCTGATGTATAGGTCCTGCAGGGGGACGAGTGTAGTTCCCATGGTGCGTTCTGCCGAACGCACTATTCTCTGCAGGGCCATCCTATTCTGAGCAGATAGGGTTTGGGTTGCGCGTTTTATTTTCCATTATCAGGACCTGACGCCTTGTCAGAGAGCTCAGCATCGAGACTGCATCCCGCGACGTGTCTTCAACTGGGTAAATAAAACATTCAATCAAAAAATTGTTTGTTGGAGAGAGACTGCTGGTCTCAGAGGAGTTCCACAGGCATTGATCTGTGGAGAAGATGAATAATTTTGGCATCAACAGCTTTTGAAGTGCTGTCAAAAATAGTTTAATGTCTTCACTCCTCCTCGTCATCCTGACATTTATAAACACGTTCAAATCCTATGATTTTAATCATTCAAGCTATTTATTCCTCCTGTGCCTGTCTGCTTCATTATCTCCCTGAGCGTTCAAAGTATCTTTGAAGTCTCCCTCATTATTTCATCAAGTTTTGCTCCCTCGTTTTCCCCTTTCTTATTTCTCTCAATGCCTCCTCTTGCATCATAGGGTCATAAGTGATAGGAGTAGAATTAGGCCATTCGGCCCATCAAGTCTACTCCTCCATTCAATCATGGCTGATCTATCTCTCCCTCCTAACCCCATTCTCCTGCCGTCTCCCCATGACCTCTGACACCTGTACTAATCAAGAATCTAGCTATCTCTGCCTTAAAAATATCCACTGACGGCCTCCACAGCCTTCTGTGGCACATAATTCCACAGATTCACAACCCTCTGACTAAAGAAATGTCTTCTCATCTCCTTTCCTAAAAGAATGTCCTTTAATTCTGAGGCTGTGACCTCTGGTCCTAGACTCTCCCACTAGTGGAAACATCCTCTCCACATCCACTCTATCCAAGCCTTTCACTATTCTGTGTGTTTCAATGAGGTCCCCCCTCATTCTTCTAAACTCCAGCAAGAACAGGCCCAGTGCCAACAGACGCTCGTTGTAGGTTAACCTACTCATTCCTGGGATCATTCTTGTAAACCTCCCCCTCTGATTCTTTGGACCACCTGCTGTTCAGTTTTCTCCTATCTTCTCCGACCCCGCTGATCCATCGCGTCGCCGCTGCTTCCTCCCGCTCTAAGCTACGGGCGTCTACTTCACCGCCGTGGCCGCTGCCTCCTCCCGCTCTAAACCCCGGGCGTCTCCATCGCTGCCGTCGCCAGTCGACCCTCCAGCTCCCGCTCAGCCATCGCGCCGCCGCCCCTCCTGCTGCCGCTCTCAGCCACGGGCGTCTCCTCCACCGGAGCCCCCGCTCCCGCTCTAAACCCCAGGCGTCTCCATCAGGTATTTTTGAAGCCAACGTTCTGGGACGAGTGTATACCGTTTCTCCAAGATGTGGTGACCTCTACTACTTGAGACTGCTTCTCCATCACGTAAAAGGGCCAGTATCCTTCGAATCATCGAGGACACATGACGGACATATTCTTCCTTCCTTCAAAGACGTCTGCATAGAAAGAAGTTTGTTGCAAACTGACGACCATTGGCAACAGACGATGGAAGATGCTGAGCGGACAAGACTCCCTGAAGCAATGAGAGATTTGTTTGTTTTGCTGACGATTGCTGAGATCAACACTTCTCTGCAATTATGGGATCGCTTCAAGAATTCAATGTCTGAAGATTACCTTCAAAGAGAATGGAGAACAATCGATGATCCAAATATCATGATTGATGAGAGGCATCATGATCAGGTTCTGTTGTATATTCAAGACAAGCTTGTGAATTACAACAAGACACTGGGATACTTTCATGTGCCACTACCAAGACATGGAAGGATGAACCTTGATGGTGACAATCCAGAATTGCTGCCTGAACTGCAGTACAATAGACCTGAACAACAGTGATTTGTTGAAGAGAAGGAGCCTCTGCTGAATGCTGAGCAAAGAGCAGTGTATGACCATGTGTGCAGCTGCTTGGAAAGCAATGTTCCTTCAATGTTTTTCATTGATTCACCAGCAGGAATGGGCAAGACATTTCTCACCAATTTGATCCTCTCCAAAGTTCGAGGTCAAGTTGATGTTGCTTTTGCTGTAGCATCCTCTGGTATAGCAGCTACATTGATGCCTGGTGGAAGAACTGCACATTCTCGATTCAAGATACCCATCGAAGTGACCGATAATACAATGTGCAACATTGAGAAGAACTCCAACATGGTTCATTTGATCAGGAGTGTGAGACTGATTGTTTGGGATGAATCCCGATGATTAGGAGGGAGAGCTTTGAAGCGGTGGACAGAACTCTTCGAGATCTATGCAAATAGAACGATGAGCCTTTTGGCAGCATTCTTACCATTTGTTGTGGCGATTTTCGACAACTCCTTCCTGTTGTGAAAAGGGGAAATGATGCTGATGTTGAAAATTCTTGCATCAAGAAATCTTATTAACATTCAAATTGTTATATTTTGTGATTCACATTTTAAACTTTAATAAATACCTTTTCCACTTGCTGTGCCCGTCAGCCGCCCATGCGCAGTAATACCTCCATGTTCCACGTCACCATGGAAACCCAACGGGCGGGAATGGCGGCACCGCCGGAGAGCCCCTAAGAATGGAGGGGGGGATAAGGGGGGATGGAGTGGGTGACTGGGGGGTGGAGGGGAAGGGGGGAGAAGGTGGGGAAGAAGGGTGTTGAGGGGATGGAGTGAGGGAGGGGAGGGGAGGGGAGAGTGCTAGACCAATGCAGAAAAAAACACCATTTTAAAGAAAAATCATGATTTTCATTGAAATTTATTAATTTTTTTTAACAAAAAAGCCATTTATTTTAAAGAAAAAAGCGTGGTTTTCCCACGTCACAGTGGCAACCCAATGAGTTGTGGGCCTAACAGGTCCACTTGGTCTAGTCTATATACTACAACTCTCGTTTGTTTGTTCCTGAACTACAGCCAAAACTGTACACGATAGCGCAACGATTTTAGGCCCACCTTACTCACCATTGTCCCCTTGATGCTAATGGAAAAAGTTTCATTGAAATCGGTGCTATATATTTTTAAAGTTATTCACATTTTAAAGTTTAAATCTACCTCCAAGGGAGGGAGGGAGGAGGGAGGGGGGGAGGAGGGAGGGGGGGAGGAGGGAGGGGGTGGAAGGAGGAAAAGGGGGGTTGAGGGGGATGGAGTGGGGGGGGAGGGAAAGGGGGGAAGGGGAAGGGGAGGGGGGTTGGGGAGGGGGGAGGAGGGGGGAGGAGGGAGGGGGAGGGGAGGAGGGGGAGGGGAGGAGGAGAGGAGGGGGGGAGGGAGGGGGAGGAGGAGGGGTGGGATGGGTTGAGGGGAGGGGAGGGGGGGAGGGAGGGGAGGGGGGAGGAAGGGGAGAGGGTAGGGGGAGGAGGGTAGGAGAGGATGCTACACCAATGCAGGAGAGGTTTGGGCCCAAGGAGTCTACTTGGTCTCGTCACTGGCTAAAATGTAGGCCGTGATACGTCATCGAGCATGTTTGAAAAGTGATTTTGTCCGTATCCATCCGTACCCTGTTGATTTTTCTTTAAATAATTCTCTGCTTAGTCAAGTGCACCATGGCAATTAGAAGCCCACGATCAATGGCCCTGATCAATAATTAAATAATTTCATTCTGTTTAATTGACTAGCAGTTTGCCAAGAACTGCAGGAGGAGCTGGCTGCCTTGCAGGGTTCTCCTTTCATTCCTACCTTCTATCAGTGCTGATCCAACTCATAACTACCTTGATTTTTTCCAATATTTGGAAATTAAAACCGAGGTGTCCACCTAGAATATTTGGCATCCATTATATAATCACCTCTTGGACCCATCACAATCTTGATTAGTCTGAAGAAGGGTCTCGACCCAAAACGTCATCCATTCTGTCTATCCAGAGATGCTGCCTGTCCCGTTGAGTTACTCCAGCATTTTGTGTCTATCTTCGGTTTAAACCAGCACCTGCAGCCCTGCACAATCTTGATTATCCCTTGTTGCTAATGTGTGGATGAAAGTTGTCTTTAATCATCATATCATATCATATATATACAGCCGGAAACAGGCCTTTTCGGCCCTCCAAGTCCGTGCCGCCCAGTGATCCCCGCACATTAACACTATCCTACACCCACTAGGGACAATTTTTTTACATTTACCCAGCCAATTAACCTACATACCTGTACGCCTTTGGAGTATGATATGTGACTTTTTTTTTTGCAATGTCTCACCATTCTTTCTCATCCCCCTTACAATGTTTCCTTTACTCGTATTCTATCTCATCGCATCTCATAAGCACTAAATATTTCTGTTTACGGTATTAAAATGACCGAATCTCCTGAGTCATCCATGAGTCTGGATGATTTCTGCAGCACTTTCGGAAATATTTTTGCTGGTGTACGATTATAGTTGCCATATATATCTTCCACTTAACCAGAATAAGGTATATTTCTTTCTTCCAATGTTTTGTTTCGTTCCCAAGAATTCCTCTGCTTCAGCTTTCCCTTTCCTTTAATTTGATTGAGATCGCCGTGCCTTCAATGTTCCCCAGTCCCAGGTCCTCTTTCATCTCAGCCTCTGGGTATCTAATGCTTCGCCAGTAACGTCAAGGAACATTTACCTGGAAATTATTTACAAAATCATTTCGTCAATGCTAATCAACTTGTTAATTAACTGGAAAGCAATTTCTTTCACCGGGACAAATCACGATGCTGACCATTTCTGCATCCTTTCTTGTCACTGGAAATTGCACTCGGTCACTGGAAATCGGTACATGGATAGGACAAGTTTGGAGGGATATGGACCAAGCGCAGGCAGGTGGGACTAGTGGAGCTGGAACAAGCTCCCAGCTTGGCCGGTGTGGGCAAGTTGGGCTGAAGGGCCTGTTTCCACACTGCATCACTCTGTGACTCTGTGACTGTTCCTTCCTGGGATGAATTACCCTTGCAGCCCTGATTCAACCTCGATTGCCGCAACAAAGGGTTCACACGAAGATGTCACTGCCTGTCAACATCTCTCTTTGGTCATTACAGGTAAACTTAACATCATGTGGTCCCAGAGGCGGCCATCTTAAGCGTTGCCTGGATGACTACGTTTCACCAGCGGAAGGGTTCACTAAAGCATCCGATGGGTAAGGAGACTATTTATATTTCTCCTTTCTGCCAATTCCTCCCATACAGAAGATTTACATGGGTAAATAAACCTACACGTACAGCCATCGATTCATTCATATACGTACCATCACATATACTGCATTCATTTAAAAATGGTATGCACACAAACACGTACTAACACATACACATGAGCTCAGTGATGTGCAATACTGAAGCATCTGCAGATATTGCAGGTTTTCTGTTGCCCCAACCTTGGCAGGAAGTGTGGGAGAAAATCAATAGAGTCAAACTGGTGATTAACATAGCCAGAGCAAAATGGACTTCAAAATAACTGTGACATTATTAACATATTGCCCGCAGTGGTGCCAGAGGAATCGATGGGCTACCACATTAATTCCCCACAATTCTCTTGTCAGTCAGTCAACTTCAGCTAAATATTATTCATATCTCCCCAAGGAAGGAGGAGAAACACAAGCTGTCTGCACTGCCAAAGACAGCTATTGATAGTTATGTCAGAGTCCCGTAAATCACACACCATGCTCTCTCTCTCTAGCTTGCATTGCTAGCAAGCTAGAGGTGTTTCCCCTTAACTCCCTTTGCAATATTAAGACCTCCGTGCGTGTTTTTGCGGCAGATTCCAAAGACGAGTCAGGAAATAATGTGGCCTCTTCCTTTGAGTTGCAGAGCCAGGCAACACAGAAACAGGCCCTTCGGCTCATCATGTCTATCGCCACCATCACGAACCCATCGCTGCTACTTTGGTTTAAGATGTCACCAATCATCAGCAGTAAAACTGACAGAAATTTCTGACCAAAGACAGACACAAAAAGCTGGAGTAACTCAGTGGGATAGGCAGCATCTCTGGAGAGAAGGAATGGGTGATGTTTTGGGTCGAGACCCTTCTTCAGACTGAAGAAGTGTCTCGACCCTAAACGTCACCCATTCCTTCTCTCCGGCGATGCTGCCCGTCCCGCTGAGTTACTCCAGTATTTTGTGTCTATTGTTGGGTTGATCCAGTGTCTGCAGTTCCTTCATAGATGCATGTACTCCTGGTGCCTATCCAACCTGTTAGGCCAGCTCTGGCCTTGACACTCACCTGCAAGGACCTTCCATTATTGAGGGGGATATTTCTGGAGCTTCCTCCTCCTCCCGTTCACTGTTACTTAATGAACTGCCCACCGTGATTCACTGGATGTGGTGGGACAGATCCAGCCTGTTGGTTGTGAGAAGGCTTAGCTGGTACATTGCCTGTTTTCTCTGCTTATTGCGCATTTGGCCCAGTGTTGCAGATTCACCAGGGTGGCACCCCCGCATTACTGGAATAATAATAATAATAATAATACATTTTATTTATATAGCGCTTTTCATATACTCAAAGACGCTTTACAGAGATTTTGAGAACATAGGGAAATTAATAAATAGATAAATAAGTAAATAAATAAATGAACAGAGAAAGGAGACAGTAGGTGAGGTGACCTTCAGTGGTTGAAGGCAGTACTGAACAGGTGAGACTTCAGCGATGTTTTGAATGCGGTGAGTGTGGGGGAGTCTCTAACGGTTTGGGGTAGTGAGTTCCATAGGGTGGGAGCAGCGATGGAGAAAGCCCTGTCCCCCCAGGATCTGAGTTTAGTCCGGATGTGGGGGGATAGGAGATTGGCAGCGGCAGAGCGGAGGGTGCAGGTGGGAGTGTGCCTGTGGAGGAGGTCGGTCAGGTAGGATGGGGCCAGGTTATGGAGGGCTTTGTAGGTTATGAGGAGGATTTTGTACTGGATTCTCTGGGGGATGGGGAGCCAGTGGAGTTTATAAAGGACGGGGGTGATATGGTCACGGATCGAGGTGTGTGTGAGTAGACGGGCAGCGGAGTTTTGAATGTATTGAGGTTTATTGATGATTTTTGAGGGTGCGCCATAGAGGAAGCTGTTGCAGTAGTCCAGACGGGAGGTGATGAAGGCGTGGATGAGGGTTTCTGCAGCTGTGGAGGAGAGGGATGGACGGAGACGGGCAATGTTTTTGAGGTGGAAGAAGGCTGTCTTTGTGATGTGTTTGATGTGTTTGTCGAAGGAGAGGGTTTGATCAAGGATGATTCCAAGATTCCGGATGTGAGGTGAGGTGGATACTGGGAGACCATCAATGTTGAGGATGAAGTTTGGTTGCATGGTTGCTGGGTCCAGCATGTTCTCCCTGCTCCTCACTGACCTGGGTATGAGAGTAACAGCAGAGTGAGAGGTGTGCCAGGCCCATGAGGTTACAGGGGACGGTGGTGTACAGCCCTGCTGCTGCTAGCGTTTACTGGACCTCATCAATGCCCAGTCTTCAACGTCTGGGGCTGTTCAACGTCTGGGGCTCTCTGTATCTCAGGGAGCATGTCTGTTGTGCCACAGAACATGGTGGAGGGTGTCCTTAGTGTGAAGATAGGGCATTGTATCCGGGGACTGTGCAGAGGTTATTTCAATGAATGCTGTCAAGGATACGATGGCGCAGCGGTAAAGTTGCTGCCTTACAGCGCTTAGGCACCAGAGATGCAGATTCCACACTGTATCTCCAAACTAAACTAAACTAAACTAGACAGGTGTATCTGCCAAGGTGGATTGATGAGAATGAGGTGGAACAGGTTTATCCATCGTGTTAGTTAATTCGCCACCTGCCTCGGACCCAATCTGACTCTCAGTCTGAAGAAGGGTCTCGACCCGAAACGTCACCCATTCCTTCGCTCCAGAAATGCTGCCTGAGTTACTCCAGCATTTTGTGTCTTCAGTTCCAACCAGCATCTGCAGTTCCTTCCTACACAGGCCTCAATCCTCATTCCACTCGCTGGAGATGTCCCGTCCCAACCTCTGAGAGGGTGGCAAACAGGAGGGAGAAGTGACGTCCTTGGAGATGAATCCAGGCCCCGTCCTTCAGGCTTGGCCAGTGCCGACATCGAAGTACCACCAGAGGACATCCTGTGGTATGTCCACTCAGCACCTCGTCCAAGTGTTGTTCAACATGGAGAAGCTCTGATTCATCAGCTGATGGAGGGCAGTAGGTGGTAAATAAGATGCATTTAACTTGTCTCTGTTTCAGGCGGTGGCATGGGATTTCACGGGGCCTGCAGTCATCTCCAAGGACGTCACTGCTCCCTCCTGTGTGGCACATCTCAGAGGTTGGGACGGGACATCTCCAGCGAGTGGAATGATGATTGAGGTCTGTGTAGGAAGGAACTGCAGATGCTGGTTGGAACTGAAGACACAAAATGCTGGAGTAACTCAGGCAGCATCTCTGGAGCGAAGGAATGGGTGATGTTTCGGGTCGAGACCCTTCTTCAGATTGAGAGTCAGGGGAGAGGGAGGCACAGAGATAAGGAAGAGTAAGGTGCGAGAAGGAGACATCAAAGGGGATGGGGTGTCAATGAAACTGTAGAATAGATCATTGCTAGCTCGGAGAAGGTGGCAACGAAGCACACATTTTCCCAGACCCCACAAAGCACACTCTGCTGTATTCCTGCAATGCCCCCAAAAGCTGCAAACCCTCCCGGGGAAACGGCATTTGTTGATGAGGCAAAGAGGCTGATCGGGCCTTTGGTAAGAATTGGCTCATTATGTACCGACCGTCTTTCTCAAACTTTCCTTACTGATGAGAAGCAGCAGCCACCAGTGTGATGTCAGAGGAGGGCATTCATTTTGTGCGGGAGTAGCTGGCAGAGCTAAACATCTCCCTTGGGTGGAGTTTGCGATGTTGCAATGGCGGAGTAGACTTGATGGGCCGAATGGCCTAATTCTGCTCCTATCACTTATGATCTCATGAAACTCATTTACTTAATCAAATTCTAAGATTGCTGATGCCAAAGGGTGATGGGATCGCCCCTGAAATTCTGAGGGTCTTTCTGCAAATGGGAACACGCTGTGGTCTCTGGGGCAAGGGGGGGGGGGGGGGGGGCTAGTGAGTCTTTCATTGTTTCTCCTCCTTCCTCTTCCTACAAGATCAGGGACAAGCAAAATATATATATTTTTTTTAAGTGGGTTGAAAGGCCTGTTCCTGTATCAAGTCGAGTCAAGTCAAGTTTATTTGTCACATACACATACAAGATGTGCAGTGAAATGAAAGTGGCAATGCCTGCGGATTGTGCAAAAAATTACAATTACAGCATAAAAATCAAAATTAATACAGAAAAAAAATGTAGTCCCTGGAGTTATAATAGTTAACAGTCCTGATGGCCTGTGGGAAGAAACTCCGTCTCATCCTCTCCGTTTTCACAGCATGACAGCGGAGGCGTTTGCCTGATCGTAGCATCTGGAACAGTCCGTTGCTGGGATGGCAGGGGTCCCTCATAATCTTGCTGACTCTGGATCTGCACCTCCTGATGTATAGGTCCTGCAGGGGGGCGAGTGTAGTTCCCATGGGGCGTTCAGCCGAACGCACTACTCTCCGCAGGGCCTTCCTGTCCTGGGCAGAGCTGTTCCCAAACCAGACTGTAATGTTGCCGGACAGGATGCTCTCTACAGCCCCAGAGTAGAAGCAATGAAGGATCCTCAGAGACACTCTGTACTAGGTTCTAGAATGGGTCAGACATAGGGTTGCCAACTGTCCCGTATTAGCCGGGGCATCTCATATTTAGGGCTGGTTTGTCATGTGGCCGCTGGCTGGGTGAGGTCACGTGGGGCGCGGGGCGGTGACGTCACTCTTTGTCCCTTATTTGGGAGTGAGGAAGTTGGCAACCCTAGTCAGCCACCTTAACAAGCCATGAAATGGTTAATAGATGTGAGCAGTCCAAATGTAGTGTGGACGGTTCATCCACGGGGGACCCCACCCACCTGGAATATTGTTAGGTCGCCCTTCACAAGAAGGAAAACTGGCAATAAAATTCTGAGTCACCCTTTGACTGCAAAGATGAGAAAACGTCTGTGTTAATGAGTGTATCTTAACGTAGCCCACAAGTAAACTGAGAGGAAGCTTATCGGAAAGAACTGCTGTCCATCGGTGAAACCTCCTTATAAAAAGAGAAGACTAAAGGCCTGGTGACACAGCAGTTGACCTTGCACCTAGAACTTCAGAGCAGCACAGTGGCGCGGCGGTAGAGTTGCTGCATAACAGCACCTGACTACGGGTGCTGTCTGTGCAGAATTTGTACGTTCTCCTCATGACCGCGTGGGTTTTCTCCAGTTGCTCTGGTTCAATAGACAATAGACAATAGACAATAGGCGCAGGAGGAGGCCATTTGGCCCTTCGAGCCAGCACCGCCATTCAATGTGATTACGGCTGATCATTCTCAATCAGTACCCCGTCCCTGCCTTCTCCCCATACCCCCTGACTCCACTATCCTTAAGAGCTCTATCTAGCTCTCTCTTGAATGCATTCAGAGAATTGGCCTCCACTGCCTTCTGAGGCAGAGAATTCCACAGATTCACAACTCTCTGACTGAAAAAGTTTTTCCTCATCTCAGTTCTAAATGGCCTACCCCTTATTCTTAAACTGTGGCCCCTTGTTCTGGACTCCCCCAACATTGGGAACATGTTTCCTGCATCTAACATGTCCAACCCCTTAATAATCTTATACGTTTCGATAAGATCTCCTCTCATACTTCTAAATTCCAGTGTATACAAGCCTAGTCGCTCCAGTCTTTCAACATATGATAGTCCCGCCATTCCGGGAATTAACCTAGTAAACCTACGCTGCACGCTCCCAATAACAAGAATATCCTTCCTCAAATTTGGAGACCAAAACTGCACACAGTACTCCAGGTGCGGCCTCACTAGGGCCCTATACAACTACAGAAGGACCTCTTTGCTCCTATACTCAACTCCTCTTGTTATGAAGGCCAACATTCCATTGGCTTTCTTCACTGCCTGCTGTACCTGCATGCTTCCTTTCAGTGACTGATGCACTAGGACACCCAGATCTCATTGTACGTCCCCTAATCCTAACTTGACACCATTCAGATAATACTCTGCCTTCCTATTCTTACCACCAAAGTGGATAACCTCACACTTCTCCACATTAAACTGCATCTGCCATGCATCCGCCCACTCACACAACCTGTCCAAGTCACCCTGCAACCTCAAAGCATCTTCCTCACAGTTCACACTACCACCTAGCTTTGTATCATCTGCAAATTTGCTAATGGTACTTTTAATCCCTTCATCCAAGTCATTAATGTATTTTGTAAATAGCTGCGGTCCCAGCACCGAGCCTTGCGGTACCCCACTAGTTACTGCCTGCCATTCTGAAAGGGACCCATTTATCCCTACTCTTTGCTTTCTGTCTGTCAACCAAGAGCATGGAGGGGGGGGTTCTGCTGGGAATCAAATGATTGCTTCTTTGGTGAGAGCTACTGACCAACAAAAATGTTTTTTTTAATCTTAATTCAGTCAAATAACCCATGGCTTTGCTCTGCCTTAAGAGCATAAATGCTCCTCTCACTGGGAGGCGAACGACTGATTTGACTTGTGATTGAACACTGAGTGCGGACTCGAAGGTATTTATTCACAAAATGCTGGAGTAACTCAGCGGGTCAGGCAGCATCTCAGGAGAGAAGGAATGGGTGACGTTTCGGGTCGAGACCCTTCTTCAGACTGACTGAGTGCGGACCGATACATTGGCATCTTCCCATTCTTTTGAAGTTGCAATAACTCGTGCAAAGTAAAACAGCCCCGTCGCCAGCAAACCCAAGAGAGATGAACTGGGACAGCCCAGCCCTGGAGAACTCCATGCACCACAGATACCCTCCCATCTTTAATCCTAATTAAAGTACTGATTGAGAATGATCAGCCATGATCATATTGAATGGCGGTGCTGGCTCGAAGGGCCGAATGGCCTCCTCCTGCACCTATTGTCTATTGTCTAGCAATGTGGGCCAGTTAAGTTCATAAAGCAAACTCAGGCAAGGGAGGGGAAATGCAATGCACTGGGGATATGAAAATAATCCATGGCGTAGCGGTAGAGCTGCAGCCTACATTGCTAGGGTTCGAACCCGGGTTCGATCCTGACCGTGGGTGCTGTCTGTCCGGAGTTTGTACGTTCACTGCGACCTGCGTGGGTTTTCTCCAATATTTTCGGTTTCATCCCACACTCCATTGTCGGTTAATCGGGTTTTTACATATAAATGTAAAAACTGTCCCATGTGTGTGTGTGCGTTTGTGTGCAGGATAGTGTAAGTGTGCGGGGATCGCTGGGCGGCAGGGACACGGCGGGCCGAGCGGCCTGTTTCCCCGCTGTATCCTCTGTACTAAACAGATCAATGGTCTCCAGGGGGGGAAAATGCCACTCAGTTCCGAGCAGGTGGCTCCTGGGAGGCTGGTAGTGACTCCAATGGGATTGTTTATGGCACCTTGCTGATACGGTGTGTGTTGTGCTGTGAAGTTACTGTGCTGGGCAGTCATCTTATTGAAACATATAAAATTCTTAAGGGGTTGGACAGGCTAGATGCGGGAAGATTGTTCCCGATGTTGGGGAAGTCCAGAACAAGGGGTCACAGCTTAAGGATAAGGGGGAAGTCTTTTAGGACCGAGATGAGAAAACATTTCTTCACACAGAGTGGTGAATCTGTGGAATTCTCTGCCACAGAAGGTAGTTGAGGCCAGTTCATTGGCTATATTTAAGAGGGAGTTAGATGTGGCCCTTGTGGCTAAAGGGATCAGGGGGTATGGAGAGAAGGCAGGTACAGGTTACTGAGCTGGATGATCAGCCATGATCATATTGAATGGCGGTGCTAGCTCGAAGGGCCGAATGGCCTACTCCTGCACCTATTTTCTATGTTTCTATGTTTCTATGTTTCTAAGTCAAACAGAGTCCCTTAAAACACTGTCGCTACTTGCATAATCAATAGCTCTTCAGTTAAGAACATCCTTTACAACTTTATTCCATCCTCCAGGGCACAGAGCCAAACACAGTCACAACATTCAGCAACAAAAACCAAACAAACCGCTGGAATAACTCAACCAGCCAGGCAGCATCCGTGGGGGAAACGGACAGACGATGTTTCCAGTCGGGAGACCTTTCATCAACAGATGGCCTTTCACCCAGTGATGAGCTTTCCCTTTCTCCAAGTTCCACTTGCTTGCAAGAGTAGCAAGCACTGGATTTGTCCCACACTCCCATTCGTCCATTGCAATGGTGAAGGGGAGGAAGCAGCAGAAACTGAAAGGAGACACCAAAATATAACTGAATCAAAGAAAATGAGCACGATTGCACATTACGGGCTGAAGGGAGGTTGGCTCAGCTCTTGAAGCACCAGAACTGGTCCTGACATGACCCCCCCCTCATCTCCTTTCTCCCAACAGGAGGTTTATTTTACTTGCGCAAGGGTGGATGTGTAGAAGTTCCAAAATCTGTTGGCTGTAGTCTAGTTTGGGTTTAGTTTGGAGACACACCGCGGAAACAGGTCCATCAGCACCGTCCAGCGATCCCCGCACATGGACACTATCCCACACACACACACACACACACACACACACACACACTAGGGACAATCTACACTTGTACCAAGCCAACTGGAGTGTGGGAGGAAACCGAATATCTCGGAGAAAACCAACGTGGTCACGGGGAGAACGTACAAACTCCGTACAGACAGCGCCCGCAGTTGGGATCGAACCCGGGTCTCCGGCGCTGCATTCGCTGTAAGGCAGCAACTCTACCGCTGCTGCCCAACTTCACCAGTGATCTTTTAAATGCGACAGATTATCCTACATCCAATAGTTTTCGGGACCTACATTTTTATCACCAAAACAATGCACTGGCTCAGCTGAGACCAAACCTTAACTGGGCTTGTGGGACCAGCCAGGAGAGGCGTATTCTGCAGCTTAGCAGACAAGCTCAGTATCGGGATTGTGGACACGTTTTGAAAGTCTAGGAGGGATTTATCACAGCGTGGGGGGTGGGAATGATTCCCCACTGCCTATGATCCAAGTTTCACTCCATCAGTGGATTCTTTTGAAACCAAGTAAATGTCCACGTGGTTTTAAAAAGAAAATAAATCGACAGATTTCCGACAAGCACACTGGATCTCCCGGTTGCTAACGACTTTCACTCCTCTTCCCATTCCCACACCGAGCTCTCTGCTCCGGGCTTCGGCCATTGCCAGAGTAATACCGCGTGCAAACTGGAGGAACTGCACCTCGTATTCCGCTTGGGTGGCTTACACTCATTTGATCATTGAATTCTCCAATTTGAGGTAACTGACGTACAAGGAACTGCAGATGCTGGTTTACAAAATGCTGGAGTGACCCAATGGGTCAGGCAGCTTGTATGGGGAACATGGACAGGCCACGTTTCGGGTCGGGACCCTTCTTCATAACCTCCCCATTGTGCCTGGAAGCACGAACTTTTCTCCCTTTGTCCTTCCCTCCCATCCACCTCTCTGCCTTCCTCTGCCTTCACGTTTCACATATCTTCTCTCCATATCTCATACCTTTTGTCTTTTCATCTCCAGCCTCGGTCCAACCATCTGCCAACCAACCCCCCCTTTCACCTGTCTACACCTTTCACTAGCCAGTCCTGTCCCCACCACTCTTTCAGCTTTCTCTTCCAGCTTTCTCTCCCCCCCCCCCCCCCCCCCCCCAATACTACAATCAGTCTGAAGAAGGGTCCCGACCCGAAACGTGGCCTGCCCATGTTATCCAGACAAGCTGCCTGACCCATTGGGTCACTCCAGTATTTTGTAAACCAGCACCTGCAGTTCCTTGCTTCTGCCCATTGCTACACCGTCAGAATGGGTCTGTGAAACAAATTATTTGCATAGATGAGCTTTGGGACCGCAACAGAAACACAGATGCTTTGAGAAAAGCCACAGGCACTTTATCACAATAGAATTCCATCAGAAGAATACAAACATCAACAGCGGTCCCCTGATACTTCACTGCAGAAGCGCACTCAAGCTCGCAACTCTCCCTGGGACAAACATGAAAGTCACGCATCCCTGGGTGTGCATGTCTTCTGAGAACATCATCCTCTGTCCTTCTCAATTAGAGAAATCTAATTAGCAAAAGCACATCATCAAACATGTGCATTGCAAACTCCACCCATGGGAGATGTTTAGGTCTGCCAGCTACTCCCGCACAAAATCAATGCCCTCATTCCAATACACTGGAATTTAGAAGGATGGGAGGGGATCTTATCGAAACATATAAGATTATTAAGGGGTTGGACACGTTAGAGGAAGGAAACATGTTCCCAATGTTGGGGGAGTCCAGAACCAGGGGCCACAGTTTAAGAATAAGGGGTAGGCCATTTAGGACTGAGATGAGGAAAAACTTTTTCAGTCAGAGAGTTGTGAATCTGTGGAATTCTCTGCCTCAGAAGGCAGTGGAGGCCAATTCTCTGAATACATTCAAGAGAGAGCTAGATAGAGCTCTTAAGGATAGCGGAGTCAGGGGGTCTGGGGAGAAGGCAGGAACGGGGTACTGATTGAGAATGATCAGCCATGATCACATTGAATGGCGGTGCTGGCTCGAAGGGTCGAATGGCCTCCTCCTGCACCTATTGTCTATTGTCTATTGACATCACACGCACTGGTTGGTGTCTGCTGCTTTCAGTAAGGAAAGTTTGAGAAAGACGGTCGGTACATAATGAGCCATTTCTTACCATTGGCCCGATCAGCCTCTTTGCCTCATCAACAAATGCCGTTTCCCCGGGAGGGTTTGCAGCTTTTGGGGGCATTGCAGGAATACAGCAGAGTGTGCTTTGTGGGGTCTGGGAAAATGTGTGCTTCGTTGCCACCTTCTCCGAGCTAACAATGATCTATTCTACAGTTTCATTGACCCCCATCCCCTTTGATGTCTCCTCCTCCCACCTTACTCTTCCTTATCTCTGTGTCTCCCTCTACCACTGACTCTCAGTCTGAAGAAGGGTCTCGACCTGAAACGTCACCCATTCCTTCTCTCCAGAGATGCTGCCCGTCCCGCTGAGTTACTCCAGCGTTGAGTGTCTATCTGTGTTCCGTGTTAAACATCCAGCTGGGCAGTGCAGGGAACGCGGCAGTGAATGACCTCCGAGTTCAGTGGGGGATCTGCAAAGCTTTCTGAAACCTTGTAAAAGTTTAAAAAAAAATAGTTGCACAGATCTTTAAGCAAGGGATTTATTCACAAAATGCTGGAGTAACTCAGCAGGTCAGGCAGCATCTCGGGAGAGAAGGAATGGGTGACGTTTCGGGTCGAGACCCTTCTTCAGACTGAATTCAGTTTTATTGTTGTATAGTTATTTTATGGTGATTGGGATGTTTTATGTTGGACCCTGGTGGATCACAATGTAGATCGATGATGTGCATTAGCGAACTGAATGGAATATTTCTCAGTCTGCCAACGACACAAAGCTGGGTGGGATTGGTAGTTGAGAGGAGGAGGCAAAGAGGCTTCAAAGCAGTTGGAAGCATATGATCGCGTGGGCAAATGGATGGCAGATGTATCATGAGGAGGATGAAATGTGAAGTGATCCACCTTTGTGGGAGAAGGGAAGGGCATCAGATCTTCAAAGAACTCCAGCAAATGAGTCAAACATGACTCACTTTCATAACTCTGCGCTGACACTGCTCAGTCACATTACTTTCAAAATTTACAACTTTAAAGCTGCATCTTTTATTGTAGATTTTGCCAGTTCCCCCAAATATCAATACCTGACCAACTGGCCGGGAGCTCCCTGGGTTCTCTCTCCTTCCTTTCTCAAGTAGTTTAGGGTGGCACGGTGGCCACAGTTTAAGAATAAGGGGTCGGCCATTTAGAACTGAGATGAGGAAAAACTTTTTCAGTCAGAGAGTTGTGAACCTGTGGAATTCCCTGCCTCAGAGGGCAGTGGAGGCCAATTCTCTGAATGCATTCAAGAGAGAGCTGGATAGAGCTCTTAAGGATAGCGGAGTCAGGGGGTATGGGGAGAACGCAGGGACGGTGTACTGATTGAGAATGATCAGCCATGATCACATTGAATGGCAGTGCTGGCTCGAAGGGCCGAATGGCCTCCTCCTGCACCTATTGTCTATTGTGGCGCAGTGGTAGAGTCGCTGCCGTACAGCGCTAGAGACCCAGGATCAATCCTGACTACGTGTGTGGCCTGCACGGAATTTGTAAGTTCTCCCCGTGACCGCGTGGGTTTTCTCTGGGTGCTCCGGCTTCCTCCCGCATTCCAAACGCGTACAGGTTTGTAGGTTAATTGTCTTTGGTAAAATTGCAACAACAAAGAAATTGTCCCTAGTGTGCAGAAGAGTGCAGGTGTACAGGCATCACTGGTCAGCACGGATCCGGTGGGCTGAAGGGCCTGTTTCCCACGATGCATCTCGAAAACATTTGCTCCCTCTAATCAGCATGGAAAATTCCAACATCTATAGAATTCTGGAAGATCAGTCAGAACTCCTACTGAATATTCCAACAAACTTCTACAGATGCAATGTAGTAAATACATGATTGGTTTTATTGTGACCTCGTGGGGCAATTCCAATACACATGAGCACAAGAGGCAGCAGAGAATGATGGTCTCAGCTCGTCCATCATAGACACAGCCCTTACCGCTGTTGAATGCATTTAGATAAGGTGTGCCTCAAGATGGTGGCATTTATCTTCAAGGGTCTCCACCATCCAGGCCATGCTCCCTTATTGCTGCTACCATCGGGCAGAAGATATATCATATCATATCATATCATATATATACAGCGCGGAAACAGGCCTTTTCGGCCCACCAAGTCTGCGCCGCCCAGCGATCCCCATACATTAACACTATCCTACACACACTAGGGACAATTTTTACATTTTTACATTTACCCAGCCAATTAACCTACATACCTGTACGTCTTTGGAGTGTGGGAGGAAACCGAAGATCTCGGAGAAAACCCACGCCGGTCACGGGGAGAACGTACAAACTCCTTACAGTGCAGCACCCGTAGTCAGGATCGAACCTGAGTCTCCGGCGCTGCATTCGGGAACAGTTACTTTCTTATAACTATCAGGCTCTTAAACTGGCTTACCCAACCCTAAGATAGACACACAAAAAAGCTGGAGTAACTCAGCAGGTCAGACAGCATCTCTGGAGAAAGAGATGCTGCCTGACCCGTTGGGTTACTCCGGCTTTTTGTGTCTATGTTCGGTTTAAACCAGCATCTGCAGTTTGTTCTTTCACAACCCTAATCCTATCTCAACAACAGAACACCATAGACATCATCCAGCACTATCCTTGACTTGTTTTCTTGTTATGTTTTTGTTCCATCTTTTTCTTTTCACAATTTTGTAGAATTTATATGTAACTAGACCAAGTGGACCCGTTGGGCCCAAATCTCTCCTGCATTGGTGCAGCACCCTCTCCTCTCTCCCTCCCCCCTTCGTCACTCCCCTCCCCCTCCTCTCCCCCATCCCTCTTCTCCTCCCCTCCCCCTCTCCCCTTCCCCTCCCCCCCTTCCATCCCCCTCAACCCCCCTTATCTTCCCTCCTCCCTCCCCCCCATCTTCCCTAGGAGATAGATTTAAACTTTTAAAATGTGAATAACTTAAAAAATATAACACCAATTTCAATGAAACTTCTTCCATTAGCACCAAAGGGACGATGGTGAGTAAGGTGGACCTACAATTGTCGCGCTATCGTGCACCGGTTTGGCTGTAGTTCAGGAACAAACAAACAAACAAACAAACAAGAGTTTTGGTATATAGATGTGCGTTGTCGGGGTCCATGTTGTCGGTCGGAGATACTGCTGCAAGCTGGATTTTCACTGTACCTGGAGCTCACCATACTTTGTGCATATGACAATACACATGAGTGCAAGAGGCTGCAGAGAGTAGGGGACTCTGCACGATCCATCACCGACACAGTCCCCCCTGCTATTGAATGCATTTAACGACATTATCTCTAGAGCCACCATTTCCAAAGTGCCTTGGGTCAGTAGGATGTGTTAGCTTTCAGTCTCACTAACTACTCTCGTATTAAGAGTGCTCCCTTCCTGTGTCCTGGACTACTTTAGTCCTCTGCACTGAACCCTTGGTTCTCCAACATTACTGGGAGGTTCCTGTGTGATTCATCCCATGAAGGCAAAAGATATTTGTTTCAATGTTTCCACATCGTAAGTTCTTCTGTCACTTGGTCTGTCAGTGATATTCTTGACCCTGGCACCAGGGAGGCAACATGAGTCTGAAGAAGGGACCTGACCCTAAACGTCATCTATCCATGTTCCCCAGTGTTTCGGCCTGTCCCGCCGTGTCACTCCAGCACTTTGTGTCTTTTTATTTTGGTAAACCAGCATCTGCAGCTTCTTGTTCCTTCATTCAACGTGCCATCTTGGAGTCTTCTCAACGACCACAGAGTTGCTTATATGACTCCTTAACTCCTTTCACTCTTGTCCTCTTGCACTTCTTCCCCCCCAGCCTGTGCACCCAAGGCCCCCATTACCTCTGACTGCACCCCGAAAGGACAATAGACGATAGACAATAGACAATAGGTGCAGGAGTAGGCCATTCGGCACTTCGAGCCAGCACCGCCATTCGCCGTGATCATAAAGGAACTGGTACCATCACCATCATCTGAAAGGGAAAACCCGTTAGTGAGTGAGATGCGAAGTCCCTGGAATGATTGCTCCTTCTGGTTTGCTTGGTGGTCACAGAATGGATTATTGGTATTGGTCTCATTGTACAGAGACACAATGGAAGACTTGTTTTGCGTGCTGTCCAGATAAAACAGACCATCGGTGAGTATATCACGCTGTGCAAAGAAAAAAATAAACAGAGTGCAGAATATGGCGTAGGGGGTACGGAGAAAGTGTAGGTCACAGAAGTGTAAAGGCTGCAACGAGGTAGATTGGAAGATCATCGCCAGCATTTGAGAGATCCATTAACAGCAGGAAAGAAGCTGATCCTGAACCTGGTGTGACGCACTTTCAAGCTTCTGTATCTTCTGCCCGCTGAGAGAAGGGAGAAGAGGGTATGGCCAGGACGTGAGTGGTTCTTGATTGTGTTGGCTGCTTTCCCGGGGCAACATGAAGTGCAGATAGAGTTCATGGGAGGGAAGCTGGTTTGCGTGACGGACTGGGCTGCATTCAAGTCTCTGCAATTTCTTGCGGTCTTAGGCAGAGCACTTACCATGCCAAGCTGCGATGCGTCTGGACGGGATGTTTTCTAAGGAGAATCCGCCCCTCTCTGAAATCTGATTTCTTTCCCCTGGTCTCCTGCGGTCATTGGCACTGTCAAGCATCAGGGTTGGTTTCTACATCCCTAATTAGTGAATGCACATGACGTAATGCCATCGGGATCTCTATATAACGCTCAATCTGGTTTGGTAGCAGTTCACAAGTAAGGTCTGACAATGTATGTGGGCAGTCTCGAGTCCTGGAGCATATTGGGTTGTGCAATTCAATGTTATTGTCCACCAGGCAATTTACCAGCAGAGGGAGTGAGGGTGATGGAGGAGAAAAATAAAATGGCCCCACGTAGATGAAGAAGCACAAATTGCTCTCTTTGTATCATTTACACCAAAAGGTATTAATTACTGTGGCAACAAGGTAAAAATGACTTGAACTGGGGATTGCAAATGCACAATGTTTTTGGAGCACATGGGTTATCAATAGTCAATAGTCAATAGTCGTTTATTTGTTACATACACATAAATGTGTAGTGAAATGAAAAATTACCCGCAGTTAAACAATAAGACCAATAAGAATAATCAATAAAAATGCAATAACACATACAATCACAACTAACACCAAACAAAAAGAAACATCCATCACAGTGAGTCTCCTCCAGTCCCTCCTCACTGTGATGGAAGGCCAAAAATGTATTTTTCTCTTCCCTGCCGTCTTCTCCTGCGGTCAGGCTGTTGGAGTTGCCACGTCGGGGCGGTCGGGGCTCCCGATATTGAAGCCCCCACTGGACGGTGAAAGGTCCACGGCCATTTGCAACCATTTGTTGCAACCATCAGCAACCATTTGTTCTTTCAACGAAACCTCCACAGTTACAATAAAACTGTTGAGCAATAACGCGTCAACAATTGAGCATATGCAGTTATCTGAGGGCCGAAAAGATGGCTTTGGTTTTTATTTGGCACGTTCTTGATGGTAGTTTGTGGCAAATGATATTACCGGCAGGGGCAAAACTATCCCTTGCTAATTTGGCTCCTACTGATTTTGGACTGCACCAAAGAAATTGTGGGTTTGTCAGTTTCGTTGATATTTTTTATGCATTAGAGATTCAATCAATCGCAAACTCCCAACCACACTTGGGTCAAAGTCTGTGGAGCTTGCCGCTGCAGTACTGAGAGTGTGGCCTTGCTGCCTTACAAGTAGGACATTAGTGTTTCCCTTTTTAAGTTAGTTTAGAAATACAGCTCAGAAACAGGCCTTTCGGCCCACCCACTCCGCGCCGACCAGCGATCCCCGTACACTAACACTATCCTACGCACACTAGGGACAGTTTACAATTTTACCAAAGCCAATTAACCTCCAAACCTATACATCTTTGGAGTGTGGGAAGAAACTGGAGTGCCTGGAGAAAACCCACACAGGTCACAGGAAGAATGTACAAACTCCGTGCAGGCAGCACACGTAGTCGGGATCGATCCCGGGTCTCTGGCGTTGCATGGCAGCAGCTCTACTGCTGTGCCACCGTGCCGCCCTGTTCTCACAGAGTTTGTTCAAGCAGTCAGAGGAAGAGGGCCGCGAGTGTCGTGGAGTTTCAAAACAAGACTCCCAGAAGTGGCTCCTCAAGCAACATTCCCCATTGTGTGAATTCAATAGCTTGTGCTGACCTCACTCTCCCGACCATTGGGAGAGGCCCTTAGACAGGGAATCCAATGTGTTCTGAAAGGGGCCATGTGTTCCTCCCACTCATCAAGGATAAAGGTTCTCATGAAAACCTGCCGGAATGGGAGCCTGCTTGTAAACCCGGGTGCATTTTAACTGGAGGACAAATTGCAGAAGACCTAAACTAAAATGAGCTATTCTTTCCATCTTCATGTTTCCTTATAGGAAGGCCACTCAGCCCATCAAGTCTATGCTGGCTCACAGAGCAATCCCACTAGTTTTCCCAGCAATGTCCCCCACATTCCCATCAACACTCCCTAGATTCTGTCACTCAATCACACGCTGAGGGCAATTTGCAGTGGCCAATTAGCCCACCGACCATCATTTCACTCACCTTCTGTTCAAAGCGAGCATGGGATGCATCGCATGCATTGAGAGGGCTGCAATGTTGCAGTGATATTGCCCGACTTCAGTTTGTGGACCGTTGTGGCATGCAGTGTAAGCCACAATTGACAGGTGTCCACGTGTTTATCCCGGGATTCCAGCTTGGTCTCGAATTCTCTATCGGTATCCTTGAAGGATTTGCCAAGGTTATAAATAGATTTTTAGTGTCGCTCAGAATCATTTGGCTTGAATGGTGCAGACTGGGCCTTCACCTGAGAATGGACCTTGCGGTTAATCTATGGGATCTGGTTGGGGAACAATCATCTTGTCTTCTCCACATTCGCTGCTCAAGCCTACATTGGCAGTGGCATACTCATTTAGGTTGGTCACAGAGTTCTTGAACATGGATCAGGCCATCAATGCAAAGCAGTCACAAAGCATCCCATCTGTTTTATAGACCAGCACTGCATAACTTTCTGTACCTCATCCTCCCACATCAGTTTCTGCTTGTAGTTTAGCTTTTAGTTTAGAGATACAGCATGGAAGGTAGACACAAAATGCTGGAGTAACTCAGCGGGTCAGGCAGTGTCTCTGGAGAGAAGGAATGGGTGACGTTTCGGGTCGAGACCCTTCTTCAGACTGATGTCAGGGGAGGGGGAGGGACAAAGATAATATGTAGTCGTGGACAGGAAGACTAGTGGGAGAACTGGGAAGGGAGAGGGGAAAGAGAGGGAAAGCAGGGACTATCTGAAGTTAGAGAAGTCAATGTTCATACCGCTGGGGTGTAAACTACCCAAACGAAATATGAGGTGCTGTTCCTCCAATTTGCGCTAGGCCTCACTCTGACAATGGAGGAGGCCCGGGACAGAAAGGTCAGATTGGGAATGGGAGGGGGAGTTGAAGCGCTGAGCCACCGAGAAATCAGGAGGTTAAGACGGACTGAGCGGCGGTGTTCAGCGAAACGATCGCTGAGCCTGCGCTTGGTCTCACCGATGACACCTAGAACAGCGGATACAGTAGATGAGGTTGGAGGAGGTGCAGGTGAACCTCTGCCTCACCTGAAAAGACTGTTGGGGTCATTGGATGGAGTCGAGGGGGGAGGTAAAGGGACAGGTGTTGCATCTCCTGCGATTGCAGGGGAAAGTACGTGGGGAGGGGGTGGCCAGCGATCCCTGCACATTAACACTATCCTAATCCTAGGGACAATTTACATTTATACCAAGCCAATTAACCTACAAACCTGGTATTTATTCACAGAATGCTGGAGTAACTCAGCAGGTCGCGCAGCATCGCAGGAGAGAAGGAATGGGCGACGTTTCGGGTCGAGACCTGTGTGTCTTTGGAGTGTGGGAGGAAACTGAAGATTTCGGCAAAAACCCACGAGAACATAAGAACTCCGTACAGACAGCACCCGTAGTCAGGATAGAACCTGGCGCTGTAAGCGATATAAGGCAGCAACTCTACCACTGCACCACCTGTTGGCAGGGAGTAGAAGCACAGCCATGGGTCTTGCACTTGGCATCCACAAAACAAAAATCCTCCACCAGTCTGGCTCATTGTACTGCACTGCCTTTTGCGATAAAGGTCCATGATGAGACCCTGGAAGATGTGGATCACTTCCCATAACGTTGGAGCCATGTATGAATGAAAACAGATATTGATGATGATATTCACCACTGTCTCCCGTTTTCCAGCACAGCCTTGGGATATCTGAGTGCTTGGAGATCAGGTCCAGGCACTAGATTAATGGTGTGGTCAGGGCAGCAGTGGTCCCTGCTCATGGATATCTAGCAGTAGATACTCCAAAGAACAAAGAATACAGAACAGTGCAGCACGGGAACAGGCCCCTTCGGCCCACACCATCCACAATGAGGATGATGCCTCGTAAAACTAATCTCCTCTGCCTGACGTGCTCCATATCCCTCCATCCCCTGTGTCAAAAGATTCAATGTACTATCCAGAGCATTGTTATATGATCACATGCAGTAGGACAAAAAGCCAAAACAAACTGGAGGCCCTGACACAAAATGGGTTTATTTTCACCACATATAAACAGATAATTGTTCTGTATTCAAGAGAGAGTTAGATATAGCTCTTAAGGCTAACGGTATCAAGGGATATGGGGAGAAAGTAGGAACAGGGTACTGATTTTGGATGATCAGCCATGATCATATTGAATGGCGGGGCTGACTTGAAGGGCTGAATGGCCTACTCCTGCACCTGTTTCCTATGTTTCTATAATGTTGGTCAAGCACATGAGAGCACAAATGCCAAACCTCATTAGCAGCTGGGCTCGTGTTCGGCTTGCTACTGGAGCGACTAGGCTTGTATACACTGGAATTTAGAAGGATGAGAGGGGATCTTATCGAAACGTATAAGATTATTAAGGGGTTGGGCACGTTAGAGGCAGGAAACATGTTCCCAATGTTGGGGGGAGTCCAGAACAAGAGGCCACAGTTTAAGAATAAAGGGTAGGCCATTTAGAACTGAGATGAGGAAAAACTTTTTCAGTCAGAGAGTTGTGAATCTGTGGAATTTCTGTCTCAGAAGGCAGTGGAGGCCAATTCTCTGAATGCATTCAAGAGAGAGCTAGATAGAGCTCTTAAGGATAGCGGAGTCAGGGGATATGGGGAGAAGGCAGGAACGGGGTACTGATTGAGAATGATCAGCCATGATCACATTGAATGGCGGTGCTGGCTCGAGGGGGCGAATGGCCTCCTCCTGCACCTATTGTCACACAAGCCAAGAATAGTTTCCTCACCCGTAATGGCAGCAACACAACTGGTGATATTAAGTGGCTGACATCATAATTTCCTTGACATAATTTCTGCAAGCTGGATGGGCATTTCCAGCTACAGGGAGATGGCAATGTGGTGGTTGCTGGTAATCACCTGTGGAAGGTGTACACGCTGGTGAGGGGGTCAACATGCAATGCTTGCCCCAATGCCCACAGAAGGGGACATTTTGTTGGACAGGACATCTGCAAAGATGCTTATGGCAGAGAGGTCTATGGACAGGTCTGTGAATATAACCATTCCACGGAGGCATCGCTGTGCCGACTTTGGCCTACAACCCTAGACGTTACTGAGAAGGACTTTGCAAGGCCCATCACACTGCCTCAATCTTACCCTGGTGCAAGGGCCCACTCAACTTTCCTCTTTGTGTTGATTGACTGTGATGAGGTGGTCTCCTGACGTATCTCTGGAGCAGCTGCACAGATGGCGGGGCTGTAAGCTAGTCTAAACTGCAGGAGAGGTGGGCACTCCTTTACACTCACGGCTGCTCAGTTCAAGGGAGACTAGGATCCACTAACCCAGGAGATTCGTTTTACAGGGCATCATCCTCATTGTGGATGGTGTGGGCCGAATGGCCTGTTCCCGTGCTGCACTGTTCTGTATTCTTTGTTCTTTGGAGTATCTACTGCAAGATATCCATGAGCAGGGATCACTGCTGCCTTGACCAGACCATAGTCCCTGGTCCCTGACCAGACCATAGATGGAACCTGTGATCTACATCGTAACAATACTACCTCCTTTAGGATAATGGGATTCATGTAGATGGGTACTTGATGGACAGCATCGACATGATAGGCCGAAGGGCCTGTTTCTGTGCTGCACGACTTCGTGGTTCGATGACCTTTCTGCTAATTGCAGAGAAAAACACCAATGATTTCTTGAAAAAGCTTTTGGCTCCCCTTTCAAGCATCTTTCAGGTGTTTTGATCCCAGTCGCAGTTGTTTTCTGCCTTCTCCCACCTTCAATCGCAGCCAGGACCCCACACCATCCTTCCCCACCAAGCCGGGGGAGGGGTGAACATTGTACAATTTGTCAACATTGGCTGCTACTCCATGCTGTGTCCTTGCAAGTCACACGATGAAAGATCTGTGGTTGGCACAGATAGAGCTGAGTGTGCAGTAATGCAGGGAGGATGACATCAGAGGTAAAGTGTCGAGCGGATGATTGTCCTGCGCTACTGGGCTGCAAGAAGTGATTTTGTTAATAACACAGCTCAACAGATTGGTAGATGGCTGCTGCATTCACCAGCACAGGTTTAATGAGGTCTTGCCACACACAACAATTGCTTTATTAGCACATTTTGCCTTTTATCCATCCCCAGCCAACTAAATTATTGATGTAATTAACATAGTGTATAACTGTCCAAATCCAAATTGAGTTCTTCCTCTAATCAGCACATTGTCAAACACCAACCTCCTCGAGACCTTCACTAATTAGAATCAGACTGTTCCAGGAGAATCGACAATGGCAATTCTGCAGAGACCTTCCAGAATATTCCCCCTGACAGCAGAGGTCACTGCTGGGCGTTTGTTGGATCCTGAGTTGGAGAATTCCCAGAGATAGACCCGGAAAGTTGCACTTGGTTGCAGCAGTATAAAGGACAAGACCTCCATCCGCACTGACCAGCGACCCCCTTACACTAACACAATCCCACACACTTGGGACAATGTACAATTTTCACCAAAGCCAATTAACCTACAAACCTGTACGTCTTTGAAGTGCGGGAGGAAACCGGAGCCCGCTGGGAAAGCCCACGCGATCACAGGGATAACGTACAAACTCCGTACAGACAGCACCAGTAGTCAAGATCGAACCTGGGTCTCTGGCGGTGTAAGCCAACGATTCTACCGCTGTGCCACCGTGCCACCTACAAAGGGCACCTAACCATAGTAAATAGTGAGGCTGGTAGCATTGCACTCCCCTCCCGGGTGGCTTTCTGCATTAACATCCTATCAAATATGCACTGAAGTCTTTCCACAACATTGTGAAGTTTCTCCTTCATTGCACTTGTTATGATTGAAGAGATATTTGATTGTGGTGTCAATAACCAGCTTGCTTCTATTTCAGGACTGTCTAGACTGTGCCCACTGGAGAGAAGCAAAAATAATTAAAGTATGCATGTTGAAGCAGGCTTTCTCTCTGTGCAGACAGCAGTGATGAGTAAAGATGCTGGTACTGTGGATGGAGTGATCGTAAGCACTGTAAGTGCAGGGCACGCTCAATGCACAGTGAGCCCTTGGTTGCCTGATCCCTGGGTAAACCACTGCCAGCTTCACCAGCCTCAGAGCTCAGCCACTACTGAACGGGCATCTCTGGTCTGGGGGATGTGGAGTTGTAAGGTCATTGATCAAGATCACAAACTGGGTCATTGGGAGAAGGATAACACTGATGATGAGGATCAAGTTTAGTTTAGTTTAGTTTAGAGATACTGCACGGAAACAGGCCCTTCGGCCCACCTGGTCCGTGCCGACCAGCGATCCCCGCACATTAATACTATCCTACACACACTAGGGACAATGTGCATTTATACCACGACAGTTAACCTGTAAACCTGTGCATCTTTGGAGTGTGGGAAGAAACCGAATATCTCGGAGGAAACCCATCTGGTCACGGGGAGAACGTACAAACTCCGTACCAACAGCCCCAGTCGTCGGGATCGAACCCGGGTCTCCAGGGCTGGAAGCGCTGTAAGGCAGCAACTCTACCGCTGCGCCACCGTGTCACCCTTCCCACGGTTGTGGGGTACAGTTGGAGGAGGGAAGGGGCAAGTGGGTGATGGGGCCTTGGGGCTGGGGTAAGATGGGTTGGTCAGTGGTTCGAGACAGAGTCTAGATGAGGTTGGAGCGGGAAGCAATGGATTTGTGGGCTCGGAGAGGGGTGGGTGTGTGGCCAGGAACAGGTTCTGCGATGTGTTTAGAGGGGAAAGGGTTGAGTTAGTGATCGAATCTCAGGACTGGGGGGAGATGGAAGGGTCAATCAAGATCCAAGGTGTGGTCGGGGCCAGAGTAAGATCAGTGGTCAGGATCAAGGTTTGGGATACGGTTGGACGGTCATACGGTCAACAACGGATCTAAGGACTGGGGGAAGGAATTGGGGTCAGTCAGCAGTCAGGATTAAGGCCTGGTGGATGGGGGAGGTTGGCTTAGTTTAGTTTAGATTAGTTTAGTTTAGTTTATTGTCATGTGAACCAAGGTGCAGTGAGAAACCTTTTTGTTGCGTAGTCAGTGGAAAGACCGTACATGATTACAGGTGTCAGGGGTTATGGGGAGAAGGCAGGAGAATGGGGTTAGGAGGGAGAGATAGATCAGCCATGATTGAATGGCGGAGTAGACTTGATTGGCCGAATGGCCTAATTCTACTCCTATCACTTATGACCGTTTAACCTCATGATTACCAGTGATGGGAGTGATTAGTGATGGGACCTAGTGTTCCCAAGGCATGGACTCATTTTTCCAGTGAAACTCTAAATGAATGTTCCAGGTAATTGATGCAGGTCGGAGCTGAATTTCTGGATGACCACACTACTGCATGCTGTTTTAATGGCTGCCCCTCGGCCCTCTGACGTACACAGGTCTGGTGTGTTCAAACTCTGACTGGTCAAGATATGATTTTGCATTTAAATCACATGTTTCACATGAGCATGTCAAAGTAGTACGATGCATTAAGAGATCATTAGTTCGGGCAGAGAAATTGTTTTTTTTAGTTTAGTTTAGAGTTACAGCATGGAATTCATCCACTTCCTACACAAGGAGGGCAATTTGGAGAGACCACTTTACCTACAAGCCCTACAAACGTCCTTGGGACGTGGGAGAAAACCAGAGCACCCGGAGGGAAACCACGCAGCCTCTTGGATAACACGCACACTCCACACAGACAGCATCCGAGGTTAGGATTGAACCTGGGTCTTTGGCATTATGAGTGGGCAGCTCTACCAGCTGTGTCACTGTCATCCCATTATCAAATCCCTTCGCGGCCTTTCCTCTCCAGTTCTCCGGTTATAACCACACCAGTGCCGGGCAAAGAGCACTTTGTGGCGTTGGAGAGATTCCAACCACAGATTTGGCCACCATCACCACCCTGAGGGGTGACCACCGAACAGACACTGGGCAGGACCAGGTAGAGTGTGGTTACAGGTGGGATCAGGGACCAGCTAGAGTGTGGTTACAGGTTGGACCAGCTAGAGTGTGGTTACAGGTTGGACCAGCTAGAGTGTGGTTACAGGTGGGACCAGGTAGAGTGTGGTTACAGGTGGGACCAGGTAGAGTGTGGTTACAGGTGGGACCAGGTAGAGTGTGGTTGCACGTTGGACCAGCTAGAGTGTGGTTGCAGGTTGGGCCAGGTAGAGTGTGGTTACAGGTGGGACCAGGAAGAGTGTGGTTACAGGTGGGACCAGGTAGAGTGTGGTTACAGGTTGGACCAGGTAGAGTGTGGTAAAAGGTTGGACCAGCTAGAGTGTGGTTACAGGTGGGACCAGGTAGAGTGTGGTTACAGGTGGGACCAGGTAGAGTGTGGTTACAGGTGGGACCAGGTAGAGTGTGGTTACAGGTGGTTCCAGGGGCAGGTCAGAGGCTGGCTATCCTGCAGTGTCCCACTCACCTCCTGGCACTCATTGCCTTTGCACTACTTACAAAGGCACGTCAGGAGCAAGACAGAAAGCTCCCCATCCTTGCCTGGATGAGGACACCTCCAACTAATTCTCAGCAAGCTCACGTTATTGAGGACATGTGCAGGAAGGAACTGCAGATGCTGGTTCAAACCGAAGATAGGCATAAAAAGCTGGAGTAACTCAGCGGGTCAGAGGGCATCTCTGCAGAAAAGGAACAGGTGACGCTTCGGGTCTGAAGAAGGGTCTCGACCCGAAACGTCACCTATTACTTTTCTCCAGAGATGCCGCCTGTCCCGCTGAGTTACTCCAGCTTTTTGTGTCCATTATTGAGGACAAAGCAGTCCCCTGGATTAGCACCCAGCATGCACCCTGAGCATCCGTTGCCCCAGTGTCGGGGCACTATCGCTGTATTGGGGCTCGCGACCTTCCTCAGCATAAAGCTATCTCCTGCCTTCCACCATGATAACAGGATGGAGAGGCAGTAAAGCAACGAGGAACAGGAGCCGGGAAGAGAGCGGTGAGTGCCCCGAGCGCTGAAACAAAGCAGCAAATTTGTCCGGGGAGGTGCGAACATGAAGCAGCCAGCTGGCAGACAATGCCGAGCTCCAGGCTGACAACAGACCTCCAGTGAGCTGTGAGGAGACGGTGCCAAGACGGCCATCTGCTGCAGCAGTTTGCGGACAAATGGGGGACATGATCGACCTGTGTTCATCCAGGCCGCTGTGGTCCCAACGCCAGTTTGTCGTGGCACTTGTAGGTCGCCTCCTGATGCCTTGCTCCGTCCGGCACCTTGTGCCTGGACTCTGGGATGCGTGGTGATAATTGGCCAGTTGTAGAGGTGGCTGTCAATGTAGGAGCACTGCTCCTGTCGTAACCTGGTGACTGTGAGGATTATGTTGCCATCAACAACGCATCCACAGCGCGAATACGATAAAGAAGTGGATTAATACCTAAACGTGGGTCCCCGCTCAACACTGGGAGGGCACATGGTGTCTGCATCTGACATTCTTGTTGCGAGAAGGAGCAGTAAACGTTGTGCCTTGCACTGGGATCCTGGGGGAATCAGGAGGTCATCCAACAACTCCAGATCATCCCACTCCATCAGTCTCCATCAGGGAACAAGTCAAGAGTTCATAACCCATAGAAGCAGAATCAGATCATTCATCCCATCAAGTCTACTCCGACACTCAGTCACGGCTGATCTAACTTTCCCTCTCAACACCCATTCTCCTGCCTTCTCCCAGTGAATTTTGACACCCTCACTCACCTATTAATGTAAGAAAATAACTGCAGATGCTGGTACAAATCGAAGGTATTTATTCACAAAATGCTGGAGTAACTCAGCAGGTCAGGCAGCATCTCAGGAGAGAAGGAATGGGTGACGTTTCGGAAGAAGGATCTCGACCCGAAACATCACCCATTCCTTCTCTCCTGAGATGTTGCCTGACCTGCTGAGTTACTCCGGCATTTTGTGAATAAGAACCTGTTAATCTCCACTTTAAAAATACCCAATGACTCGGCAATTAATTCCATAGATTTACCGCCCTCTGGCTAAAGAAACTCCTCCTCATCACCGTACTAAAGGTGCGCTCTCTTATTCTGGAGCTGTACCATCTGGTCCGAGACTCTCCCACTAGTGGAAACATCCTCTCCATGTCCACTCTATCCAGGCCTTTGACTATTCGGTAAGTTTCAATGAGATCCCCACCAATCCTTCTAAACTCCAGCATGTACAGGCCCAGTGCCTTCAAATGCTCACAGTTCATAAATTATAGGAGCAGGGTTGGGCCATTCGGCCCATCAAGGCTACTCCACCATTCAATCGTGGCTAATTTATGTTTCCCTCCCAACGCCATTCTCCTGCCTTCTCCCCATAACCCCTGACACCTTTATTTAATATGGAAACCCAATCATCCCCGGGGTTATTTTCGTAAATCTCCTCTGGAATGGAACCCTCTCCAAAGCCAGCTCATCCCTCCTCAGATATGGGGCCCAAAAACTGCTGACGATACGCACAATGCCATCTGACCGCTCCCCCAGTGAGCCTCAGCATCACCTCCCCTATTCATTGCAGCCTCTGTGCTGCTGCAACCTGCACATGGGTGAGTAGACTCACTGGAGGTCTTATATTGTCAGGAGGAAGGCTCCACAATTTGTGCTTGGCTTATGAACAGAGAAAAGGTTTAGGTTTATTATTGTCATATGTGTGGTACGAGAGGCAAAGAAAGGATTGACAGTCCGAGCCGTTCCCTGCCGATGGAGAAAGCAGTACTGAAGACTAGAGTGTCAAGGTGAGAGGGGCAAAGTTTAAAGGAGACTGGTCCAAGTGGACCCGTTGGGCCCAAACCTCTCCTGCATTGGTGCAGCACCCTCTCCTCTCTCCCTCCCCCCTCCCCCCCTCCCCCCCTCCCCCCTCTCCACTTCCCCCCTCCCCCTCCCCCCTCCTCTTCCCCTCCCCCCTCCCCCCTCCCCTCCCCCACTCTATCCCCCTCAACCCCACTTATCCTCTCTTCTCCCCCTCCCTCACACTCTCTCCCTCCCTCCCTCCCTCCCTCCCTCCCTCCCTCCCTCCCTCCCTCCCTCCCTCCCTCACACTCTCTCCCCCTCCCTCCCTCCCTCCCTCCCTCCCTCCCTCCCTCCCTCACACTCTCTCTCCCTCCCTCCCTCCCTCCCTCCCTCCCTTCCTCCCTCCCTCCCTCCCTCCCTTCCTCCCTCCCTCCCTCCCTCCCTCACACTCTCTCCCTCCCTCCCTCCCTCCCTCCCTCCCTCCCTCCCTCCCTCCCTAGGAGATAGATTTAAACATTAAAATGTAAATAAAATATAACACCGATTTCAATGAAACTTCTTCCATTAGCACCAAAGGGACGACGGTGAGTAAGGTGGGCCTAAAATTGTCGCGCTATCGTGCACCGTTTTGGCTGTAGTTCAGGAACAAACAAACAAACAAGAGTTTTAGTATATAGATGTGCAAGTTATTTATAAAGAGGGAGATGTGTGCCTGGAAGTACTGCTGGGGGTGGCAGATACGACAGTGGCATTTAAGAAACTTTTGGATAGGCACATGGATCTGCAGGAAATGGAGGGATACAGATTATGTGCAGACATATAAGAGTTGTTCTTGGTGTCATGCTGTGAATAGAAGGGCCTTTTCTTGTGCTGAACTGTTCCATGTTCTAGGCGTACCAAGTTACAGTGAAAAGCTTTGTTTTTGCATGCTGTCCTAACAGATTAGATAATACTATATATAAATAGGATCAAGTCAAACTTAAGTACAGTAGGAAGAGCAAAGGGGGAGCGTTAGGGGGAGGTCTACTAGGTTAATTCCCGGGATGGCGGGACTGTCATGTGTTGAAAGACTGGAGCGACTAGGCTTGTATACACTGGAATTTAGAAGGATGAGAGGGGATCTTATCGAAACATATAAGATTATTAAGGGGTTGGACACGTTAGAGACAGGAAACATGTTCCCAATGTTTGGGGAGTCCAGAAACAGGGGCCACAGTTTAAGAATAAGGGATAGGCCATTTAGAACGGAGATGAGGAAAAACATTTTCAGTCAGATAGTTGTAAATCTGTGGAATTCTCTGCCTCAGAAGGCTGTGGAGGCCATTTCTCTGAATGCATTCAAGAGAGAGCTAGATAGAGCTCTTAAGGATAGCAGAGTCAGGGGGTATGGGGAGAAGTCAGGAACGGGGTACTGATTGTGGATGATCAGCCATGATCACATTGAATGGCGGTGCTGGCTCGAAGGGTCGAATGGCCTCCTCCTGCACCTATTGTCTATTGTCTATTGTTAGCTAACAACTTCAAGCTGGCACATGCTCACTCACACTGGGTGCTTTACCATCATGAAGCACTAGGGGTTCACCCAAGACTGAAATACCCGACGTGGGCCTCTGATCCTGACGTTGGAGTTTGCATGTTCTCCCTGTGATCACCTGGGTTTCCCTCGGGTGCTTTGCCTTCCTCGTGTCCATGAATGGGTTAATCTGCTCACGTAAATTACCCATTTAATGACAAAATATTCAGAAAGATGATTGGATGGATATTGTATATTATACAGTGATAAACTTTGTTTGCATGCAATCCAATCAAATCAAATGATACTGTACAAATAAATACCAGAGTGCAGAATACAGTATGATCGTGTTACAGTTATGGAGAAAGTCCAGATTTAAGAAAAGTGCAAGGTCTGCAATGAGGTAGGTTGGAAGCTTGGGGTGCACCCTTAATAACAGCGAGCAATATGCTGTTGCTGAATTTAGTGGTATGTGCTTTGAAGGTTTTGTACCTTCGAAGCAACCGTAGAGAGGAGAAGAGGGAATGGCCAGGGTGAAAATGATCCTTGATTATGTTGGCTGCTTTCCCAAGGCAGCATGAAGTGTAGATCGAGTCAATGGGGCGTTACAGTAGCTGGGTTTATTTGATGGAGTGGGATCCATCCACAACTCTCTGCAATTCCTTGTGGTCTTGGGCAGAGCCTAACCACATGCAGAGTTAGACGGGAAATGGGAACGATGCGATCGTCTGTGGGACTGATTTATCTGATGGGTTGATGGGCTCCTTCTGTGTCCTAACAGGTCCAGGGTCTTTGACGTGAAACACTGCTTCTGAATGTTTCTCTCCACAAATGCTGCCTGACCTTCTGAGCGTATCCAGCTCTTCAAGCTTATACTGCAGACTCCCAGCATCTGATTTTCACTTCCTGTTAACTTTCCTGCCTCCCTCCAGAGAATTTCCTCCCTCTTCCCTCATCTCCAACATTACATCATCTCAGGAACCCATCTCAAGAATTGACAGCCTCTATCATATATTCTGAGCTCTTACAATGTGATTGGTTGGCCTTATTAATTGGTCGTAAGCCAGTTGAATATAACTGAGTGTGAATTCATTGTTCTTTTTGGGAGAAGGAACAGTTACTATGGTAACAATTCAGCTTTGCTAGCCAAAGTTTTGTGCCTAAGTAGGAAATGTGTTACTGACTCTGTGGAGCTTAAAGAAGAGGATTCTTCTCCAGGACATCGAGAGTGGTTCAGAGCTTGTAAATATGTCAGGATAACTACGGCATTTGAAAGAAAAGACAGTAAGCGCTGGGGCAAGTTTGGATCAGCTGCAGTGGAAATGGGGCATCACTGACTGTACATTCAGTAACATGTGTGTGCGTCTATCCCAGTCCAAGGGTTAACACAACCACTTTCACATCTCTTAATTGGGCCAATTAATCTCTTAATAGTTCCCCTGACATCAGTCTGAAGAAGGGTCTCGACCCGAAATGTCACCCATTCCTTCTCTCCTGAGATGCTGCCTGACCCGCTGAGTTACTCCAGAATTTTGTGATACTCTTAACTGGGCCATCTCATCTCACACTCATCCCCTCAACAAGAACTTACAGAGAGTAGTGAATGCAGTCGGGTTCACTGTGCAAACCAGCCTCCCCTTCCCTTCGGGAAAACGGCCAATATAATCAAGGTCCACTAGCATCTCTGGATAGAAGGAATGGGTGACGTTTCGGGTTGAGATCCTTCTTCAGATTGAAGTATCACCCATTCCTTCTATCCAGACACGCTGCCTGTCCCGCTGAGATACTCCAGCATTTTGTGTCTATCTTCGGTGTAAGCCAGCATCTGCAGTTCCTTCCTACACATAACCAAGGACCACTCACACCTCGGTCACTCTTCTCCCTTCTCCTATTGGGCAGAAGACACAAAAGCTTGAAAACATGTACCACCATATTCAGGAACGACTTCTTCCCCGCTGTTATCAGAATATTGAATGGACCTCTCATGAGCTAAGGGTGTAATGCCCGATCTCCCAACCTACCTTGTTGCGGCCTTTGCACTTTTTAAATCTTCATGTTCTTTGTAGATGTGGCACTATATTCTTCACTGTTTAATTTTCTATTTGTACTTCCCATTGTACTTGTGTGGGTTGATTGTACTAATGCAAGGTATGAACTAACTGGAGAACATGTAAAACAAAGTCCTGAAGTACAAAAGCGCCTCTGCTTCAAGTTATTGGAGAATCAGCACCGAGACACGTGGCAGACAATAGACTTAATTTGCGTTGCAAGTGGGGGCTTTAAGTACTCCGTTCCATGAATGACGTCCATCGTCCATTATCTCCTATGATTCCCCGCTCTTGGGCTATTACCTCTGTGGTTCCCATGGCAACCAACGAATCAACAAACCCTGGAAATTCAACTTTCATTATTGTTCCCTGAGAGTAAGTAGCTGCTGAAAAGAATAAACTGAGTCAGAGTAAAATCACCACTTGACAGCCACAAGGTGATTAATAATGCAGCTTTAGCAACATAAAATGTCCTGTGTTATTTACAGAGCATGATCACAAGAATTGACAACGCATTAGGGATATCAGGACAGGAAAGTAAAAATTGATCAAAGACTTGAAGGAGAATCGTAAAGAAGGAGGAGAGCTTTACAGAACAAATTGCACTAAGTAATCTAAGACCACAGCAGAGCAATTACGTGTAGAAACCAACTGCAGATGCTGGTTTATACCGAAGATAGACACAAAATGCTGAAGTAACTCAGAGGGTAAGGCAGCATCTCCGGATAGAAGGAATGGGTGACGTTTCTGCATTTCCTTAAGCATCGGCTGCTTTGATCTGTCATTTTCACACCTTACCCTTCCATATCTCTAGACTGAAACGTCACCCATTCCTTCTCTCCAGAGATATTGTCTGTCCCACTGAGTTACTCCAGCATTTTGAGTCCATCTTCACCTGGACATTGCCTGAGAGAAGGAACAGGTAACGTTTTGGGTCGGAACCCCTCCTCAGACTGAAAGTAAGAGGAGATGGAGGGAGGGGGGAGGGGGGGGAATAAACTGGAGGCAAGAGAACTACATTCAGTGAGGAGCGAGGTAGGATGTTGGAGCATGGCTATCTCGGAGCATCATATAGATGGAGGAATTTATAATGATAGGGTGGGAAGGAGAGATGGTAACCAGGAATGGGAAGTTTAACGTTTCCCAGCAAGGGCCCAACATCTGAAAACAGGGAACTGCAACTGCAGGTTTACAACAAATGTGACAAAGTGCTGGAGTAACTCAGCGGGTCAGGCAATGTCCCTGGAGATCATGGACAGGTGGCGTTTCAGCTTGGGTCCCTTCTTCAGGCTGATCAGTTACTCCAAACACATTGTGTACAACTTTAAATCTTTCCGGTCCAGAACGTACGGTCTTGTCACATCTCGTGGGTACGGAATGCCTGAACAGGGCTTGCTCGATAAACGGCTGCTTTAGCTTGAGCACGCTGCCAAAACATGCCCCCATGGATTACAAGTGGGAAGCGCTGGGAGTACCCAGCAGGTCAGGAGAATCCGTGGAAAGAGAAACCGAGATAACTTTTCAGATCCAAGCCTCCTTTCCCAATTCTGATAAAGAGTCTCAGATGTGAAATATAAAATATAATATTTTTCTCTCAACTGATACTGTCTGACCTGCTGAGCATTTTCAGCATTTTCTGTTTTTATTTCAGACTAGACCAAGTGGGCCTAAACCTCTCCTGCATTGGTGCAGCACCCTCTCCTCTCCCCCCTCTCCCCTCCACCCCCCCTCCTCCCTCTCCCCTCCCCCCCTCCTCCCTCCTCCCCCTCCCTCCCCTCCCCCTCCCCCCTTCTCCTCCCCTTCTCCTCCCCCCTTCCCCTCATTCCATCACCCTCAACCCCCCATTATCCTCCCTCCTCCCTAGGAGATTTTAACATTTGCCCAGTCAATTAACCTACATATACGTCTTTGGAGTGTGGGAGGAAACCGAAGATCTCGGAGAAAACCCACGCAGGTCACGGGGAGAACGTACAAACTCCGTACAGACGGCACCCGTAGTCAGGATCGAACCTGAGCCTCCGGCGCTGCATTCGCTGTAAGGCAGCAACTCTACCGCTGTGCCACCGTGCCGCCCATTGTACCAGTTTCACTGCTGTCCTGATGAGTTTCATTATTCATACAACTCGTTTTCACCTGGCCCACAGCTATCAATGGCCCGTTTCATTTATCATCGATACTTTTTTGCATATCTTTCATCAATTTGTTCTACATCTCTCTACATCACCGTCTGTATCTCTCGTTTCCCTTTCCCCAGACTCTCAGTCTGAAGAAGGGTCTCGACACAAAACATAACCCGTTCCTTTTCTCCAAAGATGCTGCCTGACCCGTGGAGTTATTCCAGCTTTTTGTGTCCAAAGACACCAAAACAGCGTCATTATTCTCTCACACTGAGATGAACAGAGAAGGTCTTGCTGCCCATGGTCTAATAGATAATAGATAATGGACAATAGGTGCAGGAGGAGGCCATTCGGCCCTTCGAGCCAGCACCGCCATTCAATGTGATTATGGCTGATCATTCTCAATCAGTACCTCGTTCCTGCCTTCTCCCCATACCCCCTGACTCCTCTATCCTTAAGAGCTCTATCTAGCTCTCTCTTGAATGCATTCAGAGAATTGGCCTCCACTGCCTTCTGAGGCAGAGAATTCCACAGATTCACAACTCTCTGACTGAAAACGTTTTTCCTCATCTCCGTTCTAAATGGCCTACCCCTTATTCTTAAACTGTGGCCCCTGGTGCTGGACTCCCCCAACATTGGGAACATGTTTCCTGCCTCTAACGTGTCCAACCCCTTAAAAATCTTATACGTTTCGATAAGATCGCCATAATCTTATACGTTTCGATAAGATCTCCATAATCTTATACGTTTCGATAAGATCTCCATAATCTTATACGTTTCGATAAGATCTCCATAATCTTATACGTTTCGATAAGATCTCCATAATCTTATACGTTTCGATAAGATCTCCATAATCTTATATGTTTCGATAAGATCTCCAGTGCTGGCTGTTCCACTGGATCTCCCATCCACTATAACTGCACTTGAAGGGGAATCTGCACCAATTGTGCTCTCGTGCTGAATTCAACGAGGAACCCCGTGTCAAAGTGTAGGCAAAGTAATTCCGGCAAGCAGCTGTCGGCATGTTTTGGACACACTTGCATCCGCACACATGTGTTGGAATTCCAAACTCGCTGGTGCATGCACAGGGCTGCAGCAGAGGTTACATGCACGACTGCGGCCATTTCCCTACAGAGACCAGGCCAGCATTTTCCTACTTTAAATCAATCCTTACTGCCAGCTGAGAACAGTGTGGGTAGTGCCTCTCTCAGTCCGCCTGCTGCTTTATTCCTGCATCGTGTTCCAAAACCAACAGCGGGCCGAGAGCTGGGGTTAGCGAGGGTGATGCCTGAACGGGCTCTGGAGGCCCGAGGTTCACAAGTGCACATGAGACTTGTCGCTCTCAGATGACCTCCAGCAAGAATCCTAGATTATTAAACACTGGTGATAGGGCTGGGATTGGCAGACACGGGGACTAATCCTCAAGGTTTCTGCATATCTCCTGAATAACGTTTAATAGGCAGCTGGCAATTGCTTGGGGAAATGTTATCTCTGGGGCCGGTTGAGGCAAAGGCCCATGGGGTAGATACAGGCTGTTCGGCCCCTTGAGCCTGCCCCGCCATTCATAAGGATCATCACAGGTCTAGCTTTCGTCACGTTCCCGCCCGATCCTATAACCCTCGATTCCATCACTGATTCAACGTCTATCCATCACAGCTTTGAAGATATTCAAGCATTTAATCTTGGTGGATCTCTGAAGCAAGGAAAACCGTAGAGGTAGGTTTAGAGCAATTTTATTGGAGGAAAGAAGGGCGGAGACATTCAGGGAGAGACTTCCAGGGCCAGACATGTCAATGGACAGAGTTGTTAATGTCAGGGATTCTCAGAGCTGACAACTAGAGAATAGCTAACATGGCAGCATTAAAATCACGATTACATCAATGTCATGGAATGATTTAGAGGGATACGGTCATAAGGTCAAAAGTGACAGGGGCTGAATTAGGCCATTCGGCCCATCAAGTCTACTCCACCATTCAACCATGGCTGATCTATCGCTCCCACCTAACCCCATTCTCCTGTCTTCTCTCCATAACCCTAACATCCATACTAATCAAGAATCTACCTACCTCTGTCTTAAATCGGGGCCAAAGGTGGCCAGCTGGGACCTACGCAGATGGACACCTTGTTGTTTGGCCGAAGGGCCTGTTTCCGTGCTGTTTTACTCTATGACTCTGCCTACGCATATAATCCCAACTGAGACGGAGTGCAGGTCAGCAGGCATTAGAAGTACTGGGGTGGTAATGGGAACTGACATGAGTTTGGCAAGGTTTTGGTTTCGAAGAACTCATTGCAACAGAGGGCCATGGAGGCCAGGTCAGTGGATATTTTTAAGGCAGAGATAGACAGATTCTTGATTATAACGGATGTCAAGGGTTACGGGGAGGAGGCAGGAGAATGGGATTAGGAGGCAGAGATCAGCCATGGTTGAATGGCGGAGTAGGCTCGATGGGCTGAATGGCCTAATTCTACTCCTACAACCTGTGAACTGATTGAAGATAATGGAGACGGCCGGGTGGTTTCAGCAACCGGCCAGCGGTGGGACCGCCACATCTGCCCTGCAGAAGGTGGGGCTGATGAACGGTGAGCCCTTCAGCAATCCCCAGCTCTTCCAACAGAGACGCGATTGGCAGCGCAGCCAGAGTGAATCCTGCCTCACGTGGCCCGGACCTGGATGCAGGTGCGAGAGAAAGCTCCAGGTCTCTGCAAGGCTGCCAAAACAACTCCGCTCACACTATGCAGAATGTCAGACTGTTATTTTACAAGACATCTTAATACACTTCTCCCACTCACTTTCTCCCACAGTTTGCAGCTTACAAAGTCTTGCCAAGGGATGTCTTTGTCATTTTACAGTCATGTTCTCTGCGCTGTTATTGATTTTGTTAAATATTTACAGGATCAAGGCATTCCGTGCCCAGTCCTCGGAGTTAGTGAGCCAGCCTCTAGCACCATTGCAATCCTTGGTGGGAGGATGGACGCACAGAGTTAATGGGTAAAGGAGTGGTGATAGAATGAACATCACATCCAAAGTAGTGCCTCAGACACAGCAGCATACGGCACTGGGCAGACAGCCTGGATTATATGACCGGGTCTCCAAGATCAGTCATTTCACCCAGAGAGTCGTGAATCTGTGGAATTCTCTGCCACAGCAGGCAGTGGAGACCAATTCACTGGATATTTTCAAGTGAGAGTTAGATTTAGCTCTTAGGGTTAAAGGAATCAATGGATATGGGGAAAAAGCAGGAACGGGGTACTGATTTTAGATGATCAGCCATGATCATATTAAATGGCGGTGCTGGCTCGAAGGGCCGAATGGCCTACGCCTGCACCTATTTTTCTATGTTTCTATGTTTCTAACCCACACTGTTTTGGCTCAGAGTGAGTGTGTAAGCACTGAGCCAGTCTGGGCAGTGCAGAACATAAACCAGGTCAGACGCCCTGCATATATCTGGTATAGTAAGTGAGCTTTGTTCACTCACTAGAAACAGAAAGTCACCATAAAAAGGCAGCTGCCTTCAATTTATGATGTTACTTGGTAACTGGTACAAATACCTCAGCTGCATTCAGGCTGCAAATTCCTTCCGGTAATGCACTGGGAGGTTCGAGAAGGGAATTGTATTTATAAGGCTATTAATTCATTAAACAAATGTCAAGCACAGGCCCATTTTTCTTCATGATGTGGAGTACTCTGGTCTCTAACCTGCACTCGCTATCAATAGGCTTCTCTCTATTGACAGCATCACAGTCAATTAATTCTCTTAATTACACTCTGCAGTTTTGCTTTGCTTACACTTATAATACTGGGACTCCGAACACAATAATGGCTGCCTTGAATGAGATCAACTAATTCAGTTCTCCCAGTGGATCAAGTCTCAGAACTTCCCGTCTGCACTGACTGGCTGCTGTCCAAGAAGCATGTAGTCATTTGCATCTGTTTTCAGACTTCCTTTAACCCGACCATTGTTTTTCATTCACATGTTCAGGCAGATACCTTCCTTAGCTTTGGTTTCAGAGATAATTTCCACGCCAACTGATCCCAATCAGATCTACAGATTCCGATTTTTAAAAAAAGTATTTTTAATGATGTTTTAAAGGGGAAAGTGTGTTTTTGCACAGAGAGGCACGGTGGCACAGCGGTAGAGTTGCTGCCTTACAGTGCCAGAGACCCGGGTTCCATCCTGACTGCCTGTACGGAGTTTGTACGTTCACCCCTGGACTTGCGTGGGTTTTCTCCAGGGATCTCCGGTTTCCTCCCACACTCACCAAAGACGTACAGGTTTGCAGGTTAACTGGCTTGGTGTCATTGTAAATTGTCCCTAGTGTGTGTAGGATAGTGTCAGTATACGGGGATCGTTGGTGGGTGGGGACTCGGAGGGCCGAAGGGCCTGCTTCCGGGCTGTGTCTCTAAATTAAACTAAATGTGTCTCTAAATTAAACTAAACTAAAGTAAACTAAACTAAGGGGAGTCAGATACAATCACAGCATTTAAGAGACATTTTTTTTTTTTAATTAAAAAAAATATTTTTAATTTTTTAAAGCATATGTACAAATAATAATAAATGACAAACTGGTTATAGAATTCTTACATAGCTTCAATTTTTAAATTTTTAAAGAAAAAATAAAGATGAAAAGAGACTGAAAAAAAAGAGAGAAAGCAAAGAAAAAAGAGAATCACAAATATAAAGATTATGGGGATAGATCCGGGAGTTAATGAATATAGTTGTACATCCAACCCTAAACTCAAGTTTTAACTTTAGTTTTAAATTTTAGTTTTGTGACAAACCCATTTACTTTTTTAAAAATTCAATAAATGGAGACCATATTTTAAAAAATAGATCTGGTTTGTCAATTAAGGCAAACCTTATTTTTTCTAAATCCAAGGTCTCGGTCATTTCCGTAATCCACATTTTAATTGTGGGGGTCATTTAAGAGACATTTAAATAGAAACTTAATAGGCAAGGCATTGAAGCATACGGACTTAGTGCGGGCAATTGGACATCGTAGATGGGCCGAAGTGTTTAGTTTCTGTACTGCACGATTCTATCAAACCTCCAGGTGGCCCTCTGTATTTGGGAAATACAGTTCCCATTTGAAACGAATGATTCACTGTTGAACCACAAAAATGAAAATGTACGATTTCTTCCAGACTCATTATTAGAGGGATTCTCCAAGAAATTGAAATGTTCCACGACGTTTCCAAAGAAAGACAAACCTATAGGGATAGGTTGAGATAAATGGCTCTTTCTTGGAAATGGTTTATTATTGTCATGTGTTTGAAGATGTTTTGCATGCTATCCAAGCAAATCATAGAAACATAGAAACATAGAAAATAGGTGCAGGAGGAGGCCATTCGGCCCTTCGAGCGTGCACCGCCATTCAATATGATCATGGCTGATCATCCAACTCAGTATCCCGTACCTGCCTTCTCTCCATACCCCCTGATCCCTTTAGCCACAAGGGCCACATCTAACTCCCTCTTAAATATAGCCAATGAACTGGCCTCAACTACCTTCTGTGGCAGAGAATTCCACAGATTCACCACTCTGTGTGAAAAAAACCTTCCTCATTTCGGTCCTAAAAGACTTCCCCCTTATCCTTAAACTGTGACCCCTTGTTCTGGACTTCCCCAACATCGGGAACAATCTTCCAGCATCTAGCCTGTCCAACCCCTTAAGAATTTTGTAAGTTTCTATAAGATCCCCCCTCAATCTTCTAAATTCCAGCGAGTACAAGCCGAGTCTATCCAGTCTTTCTTCATATGAAAGTCCTGCCATCCCAGGAATCAATCTGGTGAACCTTCTCTGTACTCCCTCTATGGCAAGAATGTCTTTCCTCAGATTAGGAGACCAAAACTGTACGCAATACTCCAGGTGTGGTCTCACCAATGCCCTGTACAACTGCAGCAGAAGCTCCCTGCTCCTATACTCAAATCCCCTCGCTATGAATGCCAACATACCATTCGCTTTCTTCACTGCCTGCTGCACCTGCATGCCTGCTTTCAATGACTGGTGAACCACGACACCCAGGTCTCGTTGCATCTCCCCTTCTCCTAATCGGCCACCATTCAGGTAATAGTCTGCTTTCCTGTTCTTGCCACCAAATCATACGGTAGCGCAGTGGTAGAGTTGCTGCTTTACAGCGAATGCAGCGCCGGAGACTCAGGTTCGATCTTGACTATGGGTGCTGCACTGTAAGGAGTTTGTACGTTCTCCCCGTGACCTGCGTGGGTTTTCTCCGAGATCTTCGGTTTCCTCCCACACTCCAAAGACGTACAGGTATGTAGGTTAATTGGCTGGGTAAATGTAAAAATTGTCCCTAGTGGGTGTAGGATAGTGTTAATGTGCGGGGATCACTGGGCGGCACGGACTTGGAGGGCCGAAAAGGCCTGTTTCCGGCTGTATATATATGATATGATATGATACCGTACATGAGTAATAAAAGGGAACTGCAGATGCTGGTTTATACCAAAGGTATACACAAAATGCTACAGTAGCTCAGCGGACCAGGCAGCATCTCTGGAGAAAATGGACAGGTGGCATTTTAAGCCTGGAAAACTTTTCAGACTGATGTACATGAGTACATGAGTACATCAGAGAGTGCAAAAGAGAAAATAAACAGAATGTAGGATATAGTGTTACAACTACAGAGTAAGTGTAGATTTAAAAAAAGTGCGAAGTATTTATTGACATAGATTGGAAGATCAGGAAATTCATGCATTAGTGAATGAGAGGACTGTTGAAGGGTGTGATAACAGCGGGTAAGAAGCTGCTCTTGAATCTGGTTATACGTGCTGTCAAACCTTTGTCTGTTCTGCCCGGTGGGAGAGGGGCGATGAGAGATTGACCAGGGTATGATGCTGGCTGTTTTCCAGAGGCAGCATCGAGTGTAGATGGATTAGTTGGGTGGTAGGCTGGTTTGTGGGCCTGAGAGCTCACAACTGCAATTTCCTTTGGTCTTGAGCAGTGCATTTGGCCAACCAGGCATCCTTTATAGGCTGGGGTCTCTGGTACGTCTGTGGAAATTGTTGGAAACATGTTGAATTTCCTGAGGCTTCTGAGGAAGTGAAGGAGTTGGCGTGTTTACTTGGCAGCAGCATCAATGTGGTTGTACCAGGACATTAATCTGTGCACTGATCTGTACCTCAGCGGCATTGATACAGACTGTGGTGTGTACGCCACCCCGAGGCCTGGTTGTATGAGAACTGTCTCCCTTCCTTCCAACCATCCACCCCATTTCTCTTTGAACACTATAAAGACAATGAAATGTAATCTTATCAAAATGGCCACTTTATTTCACCCCCCCCCCTCCCGTATTAGAGATAATCCTTCTGTTCCCCGATCACCGTCCCCCACCTTCGCTGTTACATAGATGAACGATTCACCATTTCCCTATTCTGTTGAAGTTTCCCGGCACTGATGTGTTAACTGTTATTTTTCCACAGATGCTGTCTGACCTACGTTTTTTTCCCTGAGTATTCTGTTTACATTTGCATCTGCTTCTCTTACTCCCTCAAACTTTGGCTATCTTGTTATGCCCTTTACTCAAGAACTACCACACTGCCAGGAATTAGTTATCAGACTGGGCCAAGCTTATATATAGATAGTTTTATTGTAAACTAGGCAAAGTGGACCCGTTGGGCCCAAACCTCTCCTGCATTGGTGCAGCACCCTGTCCTCCCCCCCCCTCTCTCCTCAACCCCCCCTCCCCTCTCTCTTCTCCCCCACTCCCCCCTCCCTCCTCCCTCCTCCCCTCCCCCTCCCCTCCTTTTAAACTTAAAAATGTGAATAACTTAAATAATATAACACCGATTTCAATAAAACTACTTGCATTATCACTAAAGTGACAATGGTGAGTAAGGTGGGCCTAAAATTGATGCGCTATCGTGCACTGTTTTGGCTGAAGTTCAGTCACAAACAAGATAACAAACGAGAGTTTTAGTGTATAGATGTGCATCAAGGGTTGAAGGGCTGAGGTAGAGCTTTCAATTCCAACACTAAATCATGCTATAAAATGTCGTGTAGGAAAATAACTGCAGATGCTGGTACAAATCGAACGTATCACAAAATGCTGGAGTAACTCAGCGGGTCAGGCAGCGTCTCAGGGGAGAAGGAATGGGTGACGTTTCAGGTCGAGACCCTCAACCCGAAACATCACCCATTCCTTCTCTCCTAAGACACTGCCTGACCCGCTGAGTTACTCCAGCATTTTGTGATACACGCTATAAAATGTTGATTGGGGTGTATACACACATTTGAGAAACCTTGCTCCTAACTTTGAAATGACAGCGTAAATGTGGAGTCAAATGGAGCCATTTTATTCTCCACAAGCCAATTCAACGGACATGGACTAAGCTTACTTTGCACAGTGCGGTTCTTGAACGTCTGCAGTTACAGTGTATTGGAGACATAGAGCGCAGAAATAAACCCTCCAGCCCAACCCATCCACGCCAAACACGATGCCACATGCAACTCAGCAGTCCACATTTTGCCCATTTACATCTGAACCATCCCAGGTCCACGGACCTGTCCAAACGCCTTTTAAATGTTGTTATTGTACCTGCCTCGACTACTTCATCGAGCAGCTTGTTCCATGTACCTGCCATCCTCTATGGAGGGACCTGTGGTGAATGGAAGGGGGTCATGTAAGCTTCCCTATGATATAATGTGTTACTGATGATGTGCGGCCATCATCGCAGTACCTCAAACGGTGGGTAGGTGGAGACCCGGCCTGTCTCTTGTGTCCAGAGGTGTGTTGAGGTGGCATATTTTGTTAGGATGTAGGACTAGTCTTTCTCAGGGCCGGTATACTTGGCGGCATAACTCAGTCTCGAAGTGCACAGCTGCAGCAATTGAGAGGAGGAGAGCACAGGTGAATTCAGCAGGCATCAGGACAGAGAGTGCAGCGATTCATTTTGTCCGTGAGGGAGAGATAGGTAGAGGAGGGATGTTCCCATACAGGTATGAGATGATTGGGAGATGCAGGTAGATTTGGGAGGAAAGCTTGTTGTTCTGCAGGAAATAATTACTACTAGTTTGAGGCCTGACATAGTGTTATGGTCAGTTAGTCAGCGGACCGGGTATTTTATAGAACTGACGGTGCCTTGAGAAAACTTAGTGGGTGAGGCTTATGAAAGGAAAAGGCTTAGATGCATAGAGTTGGCAGCAGAAGTTGAGCAGCGAGGATGGAGAGCAAGAGTACGTCCGGTAGAGGTGGGTTGTACGTCCGGTAGAGGTTTCATAGCGAGATCAGCCTCGTCGCTATTTGGAGAGCCCGGAATTCACGGAGCGAGTTTGCGTCTGGCCGTAAAGGAGATGTCAGAGGCAGCAGAACAGGGCAGTACGTGGATTTGATGGTGAAGAAACAGTGTCAGTTGGGGGCAGAAGGGAAATGCATAGCGCGCGGTAAGTGCATTTGTATGCGTATTCCGTGTAAGTTCATCCCGGTTTTATATGTGAGGTTGTTATTTGTAGCACCACGATTGTTTGATAATGGGATAGGTTAAGTGTAAGACAGGATGCGAGTGCTTAGCATTTGTTTGAGTGAATTAATCGTCTGTGGATATTTACAGTTAGCTGCCTAGTAGGGCCAGGGCCGTTTTTACAGCATTATGGGCCCCCGGGCAAAGCAGTGTACTGGGGCCCCCACCGTTACTCTCCCCCACCCCCCTTTCCCTACCAGCCCACCCCCCCCCCTGTTGTGCCGGCGAAAAGCACTTACCGAAAAGCACTTAGCGATGGACTTAGGGTGCTACATTGTTGCGAAAAGCACTTACAGATCGCTGTGAGAAGCACTTGGGGATGGAAAAGCAAAGCACTTAGGGAGCTAATTGTTGCGAAACAGATCGCTGTGAGAAGCACTTAGGAACCGAAAATGTTGCGAAAAAAGCACTTATTGAATCTACATTTTTAAAGTAGTATTTATTTATTGCAAGTCACTTAACATACACAGATCAGCATGGGGCCCCTATGCTCGTGGGGCCCCGGGCAAGTGCCCATCAGGCCCATGCGTTAAGACGGCCCTGAGTAGGGCACTCTGGTAGCATTGGTGGTGAGAGTGGGCATTGAGGGTGGTAGTTCTGGGGACCCCACGATACCATTTACTTTAGTATCACCTTCAAACTTATTAATCATGCCTTGTACATTGATAGCCTTGATATAAACTGCAAACAGCAATGGACCCAGCACTGAATCCTGAGGCCCCCAGTCCAAACAACACCCTTCCACTACCATCCTCTGTTTCTTTCCATGAAGCCAATTGTGTATCCAGTTATCTGGGTCTCTCTGGATCCTCTGTGACCTAAACTTCCAGAGCAGCCTGTCATGCGGAACCTCAACAAAGGCCTTGCTGAATCCATATAGACTACATCTATGACCACGCCCTTATCAACCTTCTTGGTTACTTTTCAAAAACTTCAATCAAATTCGTGGGACACCATCTCCGTCGCACAAAAGAATGCTGACTACCCCGAATGTCTTTCCAAATGCATGTATACCCTTCACCTCAGAATCCTTCCCAGTAACTTTCCTACACAGGTTGTTTGGCTTACTGGTCTATATTGTAATTCACAGAGATTTCTTTACAGCCCTTCTTAAATAGAGGCACGTTAACCACCCTCCTATACCCGCCAGCTCATTCGCGTCCAACAGAGATTCATGTATCTCAGCCAGGACAACTGCAATTCCTTCTTTAGCATCCCACAGTGTCTTTGAATGTATCTGATCAGCCCAGGAGATTTATCTACCTTCATATGTACTAGGACATCCAGAATCTCCTCAAATGTAGTACGGACTGTCCTCAAGATATCGCTATTCATTTTCCCAAGTTCCCAAATCTTTATGTCTTTCTCTGTGGTATAAACAGAGGAGACACAGGCTCCTACACCAGCAGTGGGGACGAAGGTACAGGAGCCTGAAAACTGGAACGTTCAGGTTCAGGAACAGCTTCTTCCTGTTATTAAACACTACAACGTCCAAATAAGCTCTGAACTACATAGACTTGGAGGCATTGGTTTGCCTTTTTGCACTATTGTTGTTTGTTTGTTTTTTATGTGTAAGTGTGTGTGTGTGTGTGTGTGTGTGTGTGTGTGTGTGTGTGTGTGTGTGTGTGTGTGTGTGTGTGTGTGTGTGTGTGTGTGTGTGTGTGTGTGTGTGTGTGTGTATATGTATGTATCTACTATATTATACATACTATGGTTACACAAGGGCCTGTCCCACTTATGGGATTTTAAGGCGACTGCCGGTGACTAGGCTGTCCCTGACAGTTCGCCAGGTGTCGCGGGCACGATCGTGAGGAGTCTTCCAAAGATCGTAGTGGATCTCGGCGCGTCGCCGAGAAATCAAACGGTTTGAAATTTCTCGGCGACAGCTGGCTTGTCGCCAGGTATCGTTGCTGTCGCCTGCTGTCCCCAGGTTTGCTAGGTTCTCTTAAGATGCATTTAGAAGCACATAATATTAAAATAAGTAAAGTCATTTCAAAATACCATAAAATGCTTGTGCTTAACCAATTTATTTACCGTCAGGACATTTGACAGGTTGATTGGAGGCAACAGTTTGACGGTCAGGTAAGCGTGGGAATTTTTGCGATGTTTATGGCCATCAGCCATTACATTTAAAGTGGGCTCCTAACCCAGATATGCAACCCAGAAACAAGATATGCATCTCCCGTACATTTTCAAAGAATGCCCACACACTTTTCACAAAACTCCACTGAACCACTTTTTTAATTATTTTTTTAAATACAGCTATTAGTAAACTGGAAGTAAATCCAGTTTATTCCTTGTTACAGTGAAGCTTGGTTTTTAAGTAACCTATACAAGGTGTTATAGTTCAAAACTCTCAAGTACTTACCGACTCGTCAGTGATTTCAGCGAAAACCAGGAGAAGCTTTGACAGCGTGGGAATTTTCGCGATGTTTCAGAAGACGGTGTAATCTCGACCTGACTCGGCATTGTCGTGGTCATTGTCGTTGGGTAAAAGAAAAGTTTGGCGATCTGCTACGACTTTGACAGTCGCCGGCAGTCGCCAAAAAAATCGCCTAAGTAGGACAGGCCTGTTGTGCTGCTGCAAGTAAGAATTTCATTGTTTTATCTGGGACACACGACAATAAAATGCTCTTGACTCTTGACTCTTAAAAGTGCTGCAAACAAACCAAGGCTTTGGGATAGGCAATGGATACGCAGGGATGGAAGGATGTGGATCGCGTGCAGGCAGAGGAGAATAGTTATTACTTGGCATTGTGTACTGCACAGACATTGTGCTGCACTGTTCTATGTTTTCTACGTAACATAGAAAATGCCCATGCTGATTGTTTTCCTCTGCTCAGTTAGGTAACACACGGCCCACTAAATCCCAGGCCTGATCCACGGTCCTTCTTGAAGACACATTTGACTATGAACCAAGTAAATTGGACTAGTATAGATAGGACTTGATGGTTAGCATGGACATGATGGGCCAAAGGGCCTGTTTGTGTGCTGTGTGATTCAATAGCCCTATGACATTATGGAAGGTGCTGTGATGTAATTAGCTTCAGGACTCAGGAGAGAAGTCAGCTGAGCGTTGGGCTTCTGAGCCCGAACCACCCGTCCATGGCTGGAGGCAAACTTCACTCTAGTTTAGTTTAGTTTAGTTTAGTTTACAGATGCAGAGCAGATACAAGCCCTTTGGCCCACCGAGTCCCGCACAGACCAGCGATCGCCGCACAGTAACACTACGGCAGGGACAATTTACAATTTTACCAAAGCCAATTAGCCTACAAGCCTGTACGTCTTTGGAGTGTGGGAGGAAGCATGAGCTCCTGTGGGAAAACCACGCAGGTCACGATGAACGTACTCTTCACACATTACCCTTCCTTATCTCTGTGTCTCCCTCTGCCCTGACTCAGTCTGAAGACGGTTGTCGACCCGAAAAGGCACCCATTCATTCCAGCCAGAGATGCTGCCTGCCCCGCTGAGTTACTCCAACATTTTGTGTCTATCTTCGGTGTAAACCAGCATCTGCAGTTCCATCCCACACATGAAGGTACAAACTCCGTACAGACAGCACCCGTGGTCAGGATCGAACCCGGGCCTCTGGCCCTGTAAGGCAGCAACGCTACCGCTGTGCCGCTGTGCCGCAAACTTGTGTGAAAGTCAGGTGGGAATTGGATGCTACCTGCAGTCGAATGGCCTGATGATACCTAGGCTTCTCTCCTGAGATGCTGCCTGACCTGCTGAGTTACTCCAGCATTTTGTGAATAAATACCTTCGATTTGTCCCAGCATCTGCAGTTATTTTCTTAGACTTATCGGCATGATAAGTCTATGGAGAGCGACGCAGGAGAAGTGAATCTCTTCTTGTAGCAGCGAGAAGACGTCATGGTGAACAAGCAGGGAGCTTCAATCCACCAACAGCTCGCCCAGGAGAGAAACTAATCTCTGACCTCCCTCCTCAAAAAGGCAGCAATTATCCCAATTGCCTTAAAAAAAAAAGAGCTGGATGGAATAAATCAGACAAGGAGACAAAAGATACGATTTACATAATGAAGACCTGAGTAACTGCAGCTCCCCAGTCACTTTGCCACATCCCCCGCCAGCCCAACTCTCCAGAGAACAGAGGTTAGCTGGCCCTGATTTAATTACTGCAGACTCAATAACATCAGGCACACAGCAGCTCCCTCAGCTCTGGCTGGGCGAGGAGCTCCATGTTATCCCGGCTGATTATGAACATACAGCAGGTCGAAAGGACGATGAGGCAAGTGATGATGCTGTAGTTCACACGGTCCCACGGACCCCCTGGGACCTGGCGGGATAATCATCTGATAAATGCCACGGCGCTGGCGCTGGTGCCTGCGGCCATTGTGCTAACGGCACCTCTGTGGAAGGGCTGTCATCATCAGGGAATCAGCTGGGGGACCAGGCAGGTCAACCTGGAGGTCAAAGAGCCTATGGAGGAAGTCCATGAGGTCACGCAGGAATGAAGCCACACTTGTGCATTAACAGTTTAGAGGCAAGCTTGCACCACCTTTCACCACCTCTGGACCGCACAGCCCCAGACATATGATTGGGATGATTTCACTGGTGTAAGTGAAGCAGAACGTTTCACATAACAAGGTTTTGTGGGCCGGTAATGCAACAATACTTTCATGAATTAATAACAATCCTGGAAAAAGCCAGCAGGTCAGGCAGCCACTGTGGAGGGAGAAACAGATGGAATGGTTCAGGACCACGTGCTTTTGTTATATTAACTTTGTGCCTGTTGAGTGTTTTCAACATTTGTTTAGAGATACAGCGCAGAAACAGGCCCTTCGGCCCCAGCGATCTCCATACTATCCTACGCACGGGGGACAATTTACAATCTTTACCAAAGCCAATTGACCTACAATCCAGTGTGTCTTTGGAGTGTGGGAGGAAACCGGAGCACCCGGACAAAAGCCCACGTGGAAACTCCACACAGGCAGCACCCGTAGTCAAGATCGAGCTCGGGTCACGGGGTTGCAAGGTAGCAACTTTACCGCTGCGCCACCATGCCACCCGATATTGTCTGCTTTTCATCAGGTTTTCAGCATCTACACTTCTCTCCAGTTTGACTCTCGCAGTTCCAGCACTCTATTTCCCTTGTTTTTCCGCGCTTCTACTCTGTCCTCGTTCATCTCTCTCTTGCCTTCTCCAGCAGATAGATCCGCAAGCCTTCATCGCCCTCTCTCAGCCAGCACCAACATCCCTGCAACAGTCTGTCTCCCTTGCTCTCCACCCATCAGTCATTTCCCCTGTTCTCTCCATCCCTCCACTCTCACTGCAACTTTAAAAGTTACTTGGTTGCAAACGTTCCCGTTTCTGAAGAAGTGGTCATCAACCTGTAATTTTAACTCCGTTTCTCTCTCCACGGACGCTGCCTGACCTTTATGTGTTTCCATCAATACTTAATGGAACTGTCTCATACCTGCTGGAGTTTGTGCTTTCAGATTGGCCAGCTCTCATTGAATGGCTGAACAAACAAGTGTCGAACATTGACTCAGATCAAATTTCATAAGGGTTCCAATGGGTATACCCCTGCATGGGGGAACCGCCGTGAAGGGGGGGTGGGGGGAGAACAATGGACAATGGGGGGGACGGACAAAGGACAATGGGGAACCCACTGTGGGGGAACCGCTGTGAGGTGGGGGGACCGCTTTGGGGGGGGGATCGCTGTGTGGGGGAACCGCTGTGGGGGGACCGCTGTGGGGGGACCGCTGTGGGGGGACCGCTGTGGGGGGACCGCTGTGGGGGGACCGCTGTGGGGGGACCACTGTGGGGGGACCGCTGTGTGGGGGGACTGCTGTGTGGTGGGGGGTCCGCTGTGGGGGGGGGACTGCTTTGGGGGGGGGACCGCTGTGTGGGGGAACCGCTGTGGGGGAACCGCTGTGGGGGGGGGGACCGCTGTGTGGGGGACCACTGTGGGGGGACCGCTGTGGGGGGGGAGGACCGCTGTGTGGGGGAACCGCTGTGGGGGGGACCGCTGTGGGGGGGAACCACTGTGGGGGGAACTGCTGTGTGGAGGAACCGCTGTGGGGGAACCGCCATGGGGGGGACGACCGCTGTGTGGGGGACCGCTGTGGGGGGACCGCTGTGGGGGGACCGCTGTGGGGGGGAGGACCGCTGTGTGGGGGAACCGCTGTGGGGGGACCGCTGTGGGGGGGGGGGGGACCGTGGTGGGGGGACTGCTGTGGGGGGATCGCTGTGGGGGAGGGACCGTGGTGGGGGGACTGCTGTGGGGGAACCGCTGTGGGGGGACCGCTGTGGGGGGGAACCACTGTGGGGGGAACTGCTGTGTGGAGGAACCGCTGTGGGGGAACCGCCATGGGGGGACGACCGCTGTGTGGGGGACCGCTGTGGGGGGACCGCTGTGGGGGGGAGGACCGCTGTGTGGGGGAACCGCTGTGGGGGGGGACCACTGTGGGGGGGAACCGCTGTGAGGTGGGGGGACAGCTGTGGGGGGGACCGCTGTGAGGTGGGGGGACCGCTGTGGGGGGGGGACCGTGGTGGGGGGACCGCTGTGGGGGAACCGCTGTGGGGGGACCGCTGTGGGGGGACCGCTGTGGGGGTGGGGGGACCGCGGTGGGGGGGGGGGGGAGAACAAAAGGAGGAGCCGGCGTGCTTTGTAACTTTGTCAACGCTGTAGATGGCCATTATTGTATACATTGGGTATGCAGCAAAGAATCTCACTGTATTCCATTCTATCCATTCCATTGCATTCCCTTCCATTGACTGCATCTACACCTCACGCTGCCTCGGCAAGGCACCCAGCAAGGACCGGTCACTCCCTCTTCTCCCCTCTCCCATCAGGCAAGAGGGATGGAAATTTGAAAACACATATCTCCACATATCTGTGGATTCAAAAACAGTTTCTTCCCAGCTGTTATCAGGTAATTGAATGGCCCTCTCATCAGCTAGAGTGTGGTCCTGACCACCCATCCACCTCCAACCTCATTGGAGACCTTTGAACTATCTTTAATCAGACTTCATCAGACTTCAATGTTATATCCTGCACTAAATGTTGTGCACTTTATCCTTTATCTGTGCGGTCGTGTAGAGTCTTTTTCTTAACTGGATAGCATGCAAAGAAAACCTTTCCACTGTACCTCGGCAAACGTGACAATAGTAAGCTATAGTAAACACACACGAAAAACACACACATTCAATCACAGTCATTCGCACAAACATACGCACAAACATACGCACAAACACAAAAACACACACATATAAAGCACGCGCACATAATCGCACCCAGGCATGCACACAAACACACTCTCACACCATCACGTCACACACACTGACACACTTATGCACACAGACATACATGTGCCATTTACTCCTCGGCTCACCATTGTGTTCATGTATTGGCAGCTGCAGCAGTGTCAGACTCGACGAGCAATCCAACCCGGGAGCATTCCCCTCTTCTGGGTTTGACCTTTGTTATCTGAGAGATTTTAATTTTTAATCTTGTTGCCGTTCCTTGCTGTCCTGGTGCTCCCTCCCACATGCGCCCCATCTGGTAAGCTAAGTGTTGATTTCAAACTCACAGGCTGCACATGGGAGCGGAAATTAATACACACAGCTGGGGGCCGGATCTCCTGTTCGCTGAGTAACCAGGCCTCTAACTGGCAATTACTTGAAACGTTTTCTCTCAAGGCTTTGGTCTTTGATCCCGTTAGAAAACACTGGTGTTGGTCAGGCTAACTCTGTGCTAACAATGTAGGCGGTGAAGGGAAGGATGAGCGAGTGGCTCACAGATAAAGTGAGATGGGGGTGTCACTGGCCGGCTGTAGGAGAGGGGTGGTTGCCGTGGCGGCGGCGTGTAAGGCAGACACCTGGGATAGCGCCGCACAGCCAACGACCGCGGGGGACAACGCACGAGGAAGAAGCAACAGCAGATGCCCTATCACAGCCTAGAGGGGCGAACAAGGGTCAGCCTGGAAATCCAAAATGGCTGCCCGCTGTGGGTGCGGGGAGCCAGGCGCAGTGAGATGCTGCACAAAGCGAGGATTGTTCTAACGGAAGAGCGGAACAGATGGATGTGCAACTCCCAAGCCTGCCGCGTGTCTGGGTGAAGACAATGGTTGAAGGGTTGAGAGAAACACTTCATCTAGAACAGTGACATGATACGATACGATACGAAATGATATAACTTTATTTATCACAGTTCGATCAGCGGAGAAGGTTGTTGGGCTGCAACCTTCCCCCCATTGACGAACCGTACACTGCAAGGGCCAGGAAGCGAGCGGGCAAGATCATCTCTGACCCCTCTCACCCTGGCCTCAAACTCTTTGAAGCACTTCCCTCTGGAAGGCGACTCCGGACTGTCAAAGCAGCCACAGCCAGACATAAAAACAGCTTTTTTTCCCCACGAGTGATAATTCTACTCAATAACCAAAGTCTGTAGTCTCTTTTTTACTCTGGTTTATTTTCACCCACATGGTTAGGCCATAATGGTGTATCCTTATTGTTTTGATGTGTTTATGCTTTATTCTTAATTGTTGACTGTATGTTTGTGTTGTCATTTGTGAGTGGAGCACCAAGGCACATTCCTTGTATATGCACATACTTGGCCAATAAACATATTAATTCATTAATTCATTCATTCATTCATTCAACACCCTGACCCTAACTTCCATCCTCAGACCCCTCTGCCCATCCCCTAACCCCCGCACCCAACACAACCCATCCCGTACTCTCAGCGGCCATTCCTTGACCACTGAATGAGTGAATGATACTTTATTGTCACATGTGATGAGTCACAGTGAGATTCCTTGTTTTGTATTCCCAAGGTATGCAAAGAGTCACCACACAAAGGGCGCCGACACTGCATCCCAACCCCTGTTATTGGGGTATAGCCGTACAGCCTTTAATCCTGCAGTGACCCAGACTCGACCCTCATCTGTCTATATAGAGACACACATCATCCTGAGACCACATGGGCTTCCCCAAGTACTCCAGCTCCCCTCCACCCCATATACTGAAGATGTTCCGGTCGGTTAACTTGCAACTTTAAATTGCCCAGAGTGTAGGTGGGTGACAAGACAATTGAGCAGCTGGAGGGTAAACGAGAGACAATATGTTACATAAAGATAGGTGGGGAATGGGGTCGATGGGATTGCCCTGAGAGCAAGCACAGACTCATTGGGCTGAATGGTCTCATTTTATGTTGTATGAAATCAATTACTTCCAACCTGTAGGCACCTTTTGGTGGCATCTTATCAACCGGTCTTTGCAGATATTTTTGCAGAATGGCGAAATATTGTTGCAGAAGATATTTTTGCAGATGGTCAGATATTTTTGCAGAGTTGCTGCCTTACAGCGCTTTCAGCGCCAGAGACCCGGGTTCCATCCCAACTGTGGATGCTGTCTGTACGTTCTGAGTTTGTACGTTCTCCCCGCAACCTGCATGGGTTTTCTCCGAGACCTTCGGCTTCCTCCCACACTCCAAAGACGCACAGGTTTGTAGATTAATTGGCTTGGTATAAGTGTAAATTGCCTCGAGTGTGTGCAGGGTAGTGTTAATGTGCCAGTGGCGCTGGTCGGTGCAGACTCGGTGGGCCAAAGGGCCTGTTCCCGCGCTGTATCGCTAAACTAACCTAAACTAAAGGAGGTGCATATTTTTGGTGAATTTCTGGGTGTTCATTTATATGAATACATTTCATAACCCTTTTCACCAAACTGAACTAACTCGCTTTTAGAATTTATCTTAGAAGCCAAATCCAGTTGAAACTCTTCTAATTCCTTTCTGTACTGTGTAGGTGTAATGTCAGAGTTTAATTAGAGGAAAGCTGTCCCAGAGATGTAATAAAGAATGTAATAAAAATGAAAAAATTCAAAGTCAGGAGCACGCTCAAGTTGACCACTGTGGAGATAATTAAGTGCTCATGTTGGTCGATGAGATACTTTCAGAGAGCTTAAAGTCCGAGTGCACGCAGTTTTCTCCCTCAATAGTAGCTTGGGGAATATTGGTTACTTTGTGTCGGGCTGTGTGTTCAGAGTATGGATTAACATTATTCTGATTGGAATGTGCATCTGTGAAAGAACGCATGCTCAGTCCGTCTAGAGCAAGTCTGAAATTAGATATACGGGGCTCAGAGTCCAATCCCACTTCAGAAACCTGTCTGTACAAACTGTGCATTTCCCCCTGCAGTTCTCCAGTTGATCGGCGATGGCGACAGTCACAGTGCTGAAGGCTTGTCAGAAAGATGAGCGCATATTCGAAGAGAGAGAGAGCTCGAACATGAATCCTGCTGTCGGCCGCCTCTTTGCAGGGGGTGAAATCAAAGATAGACACAAAAGGCTGGAGTAACTCAGCGGGCCGGACAGCATCTCCGGAGAAAAGGAAGAGGTGACGTTTGTGGTCGGCACCCTTCTTCAGACTGAGAGTCATGGGGAGAGGGAAACGAGAGATGTGGACGGTGATATAGCGAGATATACAGAACAAATGAGTGAAAGATATGCAAAAAAAGAGATGATGATAAAGGAAACAGGCCAAGGCTCAGGCAACTGGGCCCATTGGCAAATAGCCAGCTGGTCATTGCCACTCTCACAGGGCTCAATGCGTGGATCAGTTAACGCAGGGAGTGGGAATAATTGGGTCATCTTCAGGTTGACAGATTGTTCCCAACAGGATGCCACAGAATCAGAACTGGCCTCATTTATCCACAATTTATATTAATGACTTTTTGAAAGGACAGCGTGCAACATAGCAAGTTAACAGATGATGGGGGTGGGGAGAGGAGGGGAGCTGCAAGGAGGGTCCCAGGAATCTGCAGAGACACATGGAGAGGTCAAACAGGAAGCCAAGAAGGTGGCAGCTGGTGGATGTAATTGGATGGGGTGGGTAAAGGGAAGGGGAGGAAGGTCATTCACCTTGACTGGAAGAAATGGAAAAAAACTAATATTTTTTAATAGGTGGCAAATGAATAAATCTTGGAGTTCGGAGGGGTTTTGGCACTTTGGTTCCTGAGAGGCAGCCAATGAAGATGCAGATACGGTGGATAACCTGAAGGCAAAAGGTATGTTGTGTCTATTGGAGGAGTGTGGAGTGTAAAAACTGTTATCTTTTACTGAAGTAGAACAGACTGGCAGGACATCACCGGAATCACAATTTTGATTAGTTTAGTTTAGATTAGTTTATAGTTTAGTTTAGTTTATAGTTTAGTTTAGTTTAGCTTAGTTTAGTGATGCAGTGTCGAAACAGGTCCTTCGGCCCGCTGAGTCCACGCCAACCAACAATCGCCCATACACTGGTTCTATCATACACACTAGGGACAATTTACAACAGCCAATTAGCCTACAAACCTGCACGTCTTTGGGATGGGGGGAAAGAAACCAGAGGACACAGAGAAAACCCACACCATCACAGGGAGAACATGCAAACTCCATACAGGCAGCACCCATAGTCAGGAGCAAACCTGGGTCTCTGGCGCTGTGAGGCAGCAGCCAAATAGAAATGGGTAGGAAGGTGAAGGAGGCACAGCATCACTCAATGAACAGTGGAGCCAACGTCAGCAACTTGTCTCTCTTCTCAAATGATCTCAACATCACAAAACGTTCCTCCTTCACGGCACATCATCCCCAGGTACCTCCTGCCGTGGTGAGTAAGTTCGGGCCTCACCATGCAGTCACAGGGGAATCTTGGAACTGATGGGTTCGTGGGCTCTCCTGGCCCTGACCCAGGCTTACCTTTGATGGCAGCTAATGCAGGGCTTCAGCGGAGTTCGTAACAAAGGCTGGAGGTGAAATGGGGGCAAAAGGGTACAGATGTGGAGTCAGCTGAGGAGTGAAATGTAAAACCAGAGGGAGGGATACTGTGTGGAAGAAAACGAAGGGCTGCACCACCGTGCTTCCTTACAGTGCCAGAGACCCGGGTTCCATCCTCACTCCAGGTGCTGTCTGCATGGAGTTTGTACGTTTCCCCCTGTGATTGCGTGAGTTTTAACCGGGTGCTCCGGTTTCCTCCCACTCTCCAAAGGATTGCAGGTTCATTGCGGTTTGGTAAACAGTGTGTAATTTGTCCCTGTTGTGTAGGATAGTGCTAGTGTATGGAGTGAACACTGGTCGGTGTGGACTCAGTGAACCAGAGGGCCTGTTTCTGCAATGTATCTCTAAAGGGATGTCCCAGGTTGACATCTATAACCCCCATAGGCGAACTGAGCAAATGAGGGAGGTGTTGTAATGAAGAGCCATATGGGACTCCCTGATTGAGGTGGCGTCCATGATGCAGACACTATCCGCACTCCAAACACCCACACCAACGTAGGGCCCTGGTAATAAACGGGGAGAGTCCAAGTGAAGTAAAAGACCCTCTTGCACCCAGCCATGCTGGGCCATCTGCACTGATTATAGCACATCAGTGGAGCAGTCCCTGATCCAGTTACTACAAAACTACTGTCCCTCTAAACGTGTTGTATCTCCCATGAAAAACTCACCTCCACATTAAACACATTTTTCTTGCTTTTCAGAGGTAAACGCTTGCTGAAGGTTTGAAGGCTTTGACCTGCTGTTCAACAGATCCATTGTTGCGGTGAATGAGCCGAGAGCAGAGCACACCACAATACGTGGATGAGATTGGCAAGCATTGTGTCGCAAGGTGCACTTTTCAAGGCAATAACATGCGGGCATTGAGCAATGTGAAACTCCAAAAGCATGAAGGACCGTTCAAGGTGTTTGAGCGTGGCTCCGCCACCTTTGTTTTGGACATGGGGGGTTGTCCTGCGACCGTCTCTATTTCGCGGCTGAAGCCGGCGCACGTGGACGTTAGCCAGCCGGTCCTACTGGCGCGGCCTCGCCCTCGGGGTCGTCCTGCGTCCTGGCCCTTACCCCCGGTGTCCCCACGGTTGCCTTCCCCTGGCGGGGTGGTTCCGGTTCCTGCGACCTCCGTGGTGAGCACATGGGCTGGTCGTCTTGTACGTCCCCCTGTCCGTTTCGTGCCTCCAGTTCTTTTGGGGGGGGGGGGGTCCTGTGGCGGTGCCACTCCCTAGGCCACTCCCTTGGTCATTCCCCTCGGCACTGAGTGGACAGGGGGGATTAGGTCACTCCCTGGGTCATTCCCCTGGGGACAGAGTGGTCTGGGGCTGCTGGGTTTGCTGGAAGGGGTTATTGTTTTACTCGTGCAGGTGACTGAGTGAGTGAATGTTCAGATACTGTATTAAAGTTATTGTTACTTCTTACCTGGCGTCTGGCCTGATTCCTGTCGCGTCCAGACCCACTACAAGCAGTTCATTTTAAGCTGTGGCAGCATTTCAAGTCACACAATAGAGCACAAAAATGTTTTTAATTGTGTATGGGTCCCATGCTGCAACTGTGTGGTCTAACAAGGTTGAAGTATAACTTCTCTGTGATAGAAGTTGAACAATGATAAAAGTTGCGTCTCAGAAAATTTAGGACACCTGTTGCTTTTACTGTTGCATGATGAGCCTGACCATTCCAACGTAGATCGTTCTGTAATTTGATGCCAAGATACTTGGTCTGTTTGGATTCTTCAATGGTGGCACCAAGTATATTATATGATGTTTCGCCTGGTTTCCTCCTCCTGGTGACACGCCTCGTTTTACATTTGGAAAGATTGAACTGCAGCCCCCGTTGTTGTGACCACGCAACCATAGGATCGAGATCTTTTTGGGAGGGAGTGGGGGAAGAAAGATGGAACAGAGGAGGACCAGGAGAAAGCCTAGCGGGTGAAGGGGGGGGAGGTTTGCATAGGCAGATGGTTCGACAAACGCCAAAGATCAAAAGACTAAAGGTGTGAGATAAGGATAGAAGAGTTTAGTTTAGTTTAGTTTAATTTACTTTAGTGAATTTTTAGTTTAATTTAGAGATACAGAGTGGGAACAGATCCTTCGGCCTACTAAGTTCACACTGGGCAACAGAAGCCAATTAACCTACAAACCCGCACGTCTTTACAATGTGGGACGAAACACAGCACCGGGAGAGAACCCACGTGGTCACACGGAGAACGTTGTAAATTGTGAAGCCAGACAAAGGAATGCAGATGGAAGGGGAGGGAGAGGGGGGAGGGTGAAGTGGGCCTGGGTCCAGGTGGGGCACAGAGAAGAGGGGGAGGGGTGGGGTGGAAGAAGGGAGAGAGGAGGCCTAAAATTAAGGGTGCGTGGCTGCGCCCTGCAGCTGCGGCTCACCGGCAGTCTCTCTGTCTTTTTTGTCTTTGTCTATTGTTATCGTTTAAATGTTTGTTTTGATTTATCTTTAGCTCTGTATATGTGGGGGGTGGTGGGGGGGGGGGGAAACCTTTTTTTCTAATCTCCTCCTCAACGGAGATGCGACCTTTATCGTGTCGTATCTCCGTTCGCGCTACGGCCTAACACTGTGGAGTCGGCGGCCTCCAGCTGGGATCGACCTTGAAGACTCCGGTCGCAGGGCCTGGACTTACCATCTCGGAGGCTTCGGCCGTGGGCCCTGCAGACCGCAACATCGGGAGCTCGCAGGTCCCTGGCTGGCGACCGGCTTTCGGGAGCTCCAGCCGTAGCAGCATCGACCGCCCCGAAGCGCGAGGTTCGATCGACCCGCTCGCAGGGCCTTCATCGCCCTGCGTGGCCTGGCCGCGGCACTTTCCATCGCCCGGTGGGGGCTCAGGACCTTCATCGGCCTGCTCGGCTCGGCCCTGGGACTTTCCATCGCCCGGCGGGGGCTTCAAAAGTCGGGAGCCTCGATCGCCTCGAGGCAGCAGTTTGACTGCCTGACCTCGGGAGAAGAATGAGGAGGAGATAAGACTTTTCTTTGCCTTCCATCACAGTGAGGGTGTGCCTGGAGCAATCACTGTGATGGTTGTTTGTGTTAAATTGTAATTGTGTGTCTTGCGTTCTTTATTGTTCACTGCCGGACCCTGACGTGAGAGGACGCTGGCGCTGTTTGTTCGCCGCTTCTCCGTCAGGACAAATCTTTTGTTTGTGTGTTTGTTTTATGTCTTGTTTGCTCTGTAAAGCGTCTTTGAGTATCTTGAAAAGCGCTATATAAATTAAATGTATTATTATTATTAAAGTTATTATCTAAAATTTGGGAATTCAATGTTCACACCGTTGGGTTGTAATCTACCCAAGTGGAATATGAGGTGCTGTGGCTCGAAGTGTTTCATCTTTTCCACAGCTTCCTCCACTGTTGTGGCAGGGGAGGTCTGGCGGGGGGCTCTGGGACATTGCAACCAGCCCTCTGTGCCGCAGTCTCCACCAGCGCCACCCACTGACAGACCGGCCTCAGGTCAGCAGCTCCCCACAAACGGCCAACTGTCCCCCACTAAGGTCAGCGGGAACTCTGCTGTCTCCAATCCCCCGTTCCGAGCCAGCACTCTGCCCAATCTCCGCAGGTGCCTGTGGACGGTGAGGAGGTTCGTGGGGTAGGGGGCATGCCCCTGACCCTGCACAGTAGAGACTTGTGAACCCAGTCCTGCAGCCCTGCCCCTGTGGCTACACCTAGGTATGTGCACACACCTAATGTGTCACAGTGGACATAAGGAGAACTTCTTCAAAGTGGACATATGGAGAACTTCTTCAAAGTGGACATACGACCACATCTTGACCCAGACGAGTCTGAAGAAGGGTCTCGACCCGAAACGTCACCCATTCCTTCTCTCCCGAGATGCTGCCTGACCTGCTGAGTTACTCCAGCATTTTGTGAATAAATTAATGTGTCACAGTGTTCTACTGACTAGTGATGGGTTGGATTTGACCAGCCAAGTTTGCAGCGTTAATGCTTTAGCTCCAATCTCACGTGATCTGACTTCTCATCTCTCTTTGAGTCTACTGAGACCCTCTAAACCCTTTATTTATCTATATATTGGCCCAAGTGTCTTTTGACATACATAGAAACATAGAAAATAGGTGCAGGAGTAGGCCATTCGCCCCTTCGAGCCTGCACCGCCATTCAATATGATCATGGCTGATCATCCAACTCAGTATCCCGTACCTGCCTTCTCTCCATATCCCCTGATCCCTTTAGCCACAAGGGCCGCATCTAACTCCCTCTTAAATAAAGCCAATGAACTGGCCTCAACTACCTTCTGTGGCAGAGAATTCCACAGATTCACCACTCTCTGTGTGAAAAAAAACTTTCTCATCTCAGTCCTAAAAGACTTCCCCCTTATCCTTAAACTGTGACCCCTTGTTCTGGACTTCCCCAACATCGGGAACAATCTTCCTGCATGTAGCCTGTCCTACAGGACAGGACAGACCCTAAAAACAATCCCACCAACTTAGAGAGATAGGCAGTCAAATCACGTGAGATTGGAGCTAAAACATTAACTCTGCAAACTCGGCTCATCATATTAGGCATAGAAACATAGAAAATAGGTGCAGGAGGAGGCCATTTGGCCCTTCAAGCCAGCACCACCATTCATTGTGATCATGGCTGCTCATCCACAATCAGCAACCTGTGCCTGCCTTCTCCCCACATCCCTTGATTCCGCTAGCCCCAAATTCAACCCATCACTAGCCAGTAGCCACGGATTCTCCATGGTAACGAGCCTCAAGATGGCAGGCCTACTGTGCTTGATCATTCCTTCAGCCTAACAGCAGAACCAAGCAGCTTGAAGGTGCGACACTGCATGGCTGTGGTGCCCCATCAAGACGGATGCAGTGGAGGTTGACTAATACACACGGAGTGATTTAGCATAGTAAGCACACGACAAAGTTTGCCTTCAATTTATCTCCTTGGAACAACCCTCGACAGCAGGTTGAATAGGAAAATGCTTAAATGAATCATCCCTATTTAAGTGAAAGTGAATCAATTTTGTGAAGAAGATGGATGTCCTGGAGACCTCCTTATTGTGAAGGGTGAGTGTGGACAGAGACGGTGAACAAGCCAGCATTCCCCAAAGCCTCAACAACCTTTCGATGAGCTAATTCCAGTGATGATAATGAAACCTTCACAAAGCCTCTGCTCAGCACATTTGTAACGACGGTGCTCCACTCAAAATGCCGCCACATAAATTTCTCAACCGCCCTGTCAAGCAGACTAAATTATTTCATCAATATTTGAGCTGGCGTGCTAAGTTTTAACAATTTATGATGACACCTTGCAAACAATCCTGGTATTAGCTTTTGAATGATGGTGGTGCTGCCTGGCTGCATTGTGTCGGCTGGGCTTGGAACTCAGGCTGTTTTGTATGGGATGGATTAAACTGGCTCCGTCTAGACTTCAGCTTGCATTGCGCACATCAGGCTTGGCTTCAAACTGAGAGTTAAATCTGGCTGCATTGTACAGGTGGGGCCGCTACCTCAGCCTGCTGTGCTTGGGCAGTGCCTCCAGGTTGCATAGAATAGACAAAGGCCTTGCCAGGCTGCATGGTACAGACCAGGCCTCGGCATCAGACTAAGCCTTGAGCTCCACTGAAGTGCGGTGACTGGGCATAGACACAAAATGCAGGAGTAACTCAGCGGGACAGGCAGCGTCTCTGGAGAGAACGAATGGGTCGAGACCCTTCTTCAGACTGAGGGTCAGGGGAGAGGGAGACACAGAGATAAGGTGTGGAAACGAGACATCAAAGGGGATGCGGTTCACGGAAAACATAGAATAGATCATTGTTAGCTAGGAGAAGATGACAACGAAGCATAAACATTAATCAGGGGGACGGTCAGACTGGACAGAGAACTAGGAAGGGAGTGGGATGGAGAGAGAGGGAAACCAAGGGTTACTTGAGGTTGGAGAAGTCAATATTCACACCGCTGGGGTGTAAGCTGCCCGTGAAATATGAGTGACTGGGCCTTGGCTTCAAACTATCTTGCCCTGGCGTGAGCCTTGATTTCAGGCCTTACACTTTGGCTGTTTTGTGCCTTGATATCAAGTTTTTTTGTGCAGTTTGGCCTTTGAACTCTGGACAAACTTTGATTCTGGACACTCCTTAACTTCAGGCTGTGCCTTCACTTTCAGCTTCATGGTAAAGGCAGTGCCTTGCATTGAGGCTGCAATGTACAGCTCAGGCTTTGACTAAAACTACATGAGAAAGGCTGGTCCTTGACTTTGTTAAGGCCCCACATAGCATTGATTGGGCCTAGCTTCCAGGCTTCACTCGACATGTTAGGCCCAGTCCCAGCAATAAGACTGCACTCAAGGTCCAGGCATTTTCCCATTGCAGTCCTGCTTTCAGGCCTATTGCTGGGACTGGACCTTGACTTCAGACTTCATTGTGCAGCCTGTAAAATACAACCTGTACATAAGGATCTGACTATGCAGTGCAGCCTAAAGTCCCGGTCTGGCAGCCTTGCTTTCAAGCTGCGCAGTGTCGACCTGGAGACCTCAGACTCTGTGGCACAGTCTGGGGCCTCACATCACCTGAATGTGCAGATGGGGCCAGGCTTTGGTTTCATGATGCAATCTATAATCTAAACCTGGATATCATGGTCCATGAACTCAAGGCCAGCCTGAGGTCCAAGAGGTATAAGAAAATAACTGTAGATGCTGGTACAAATCGATTTATTCACAAAATGCTGGAGTAACTCAGCAGGTCAGGCAGCATCTCAGGAGAGAAGGAATGGGTGACGTTTCGGGTCGAGACCCTTCTTCAGACTGATGTCAGGGGGGCGGGACAAAGGAAGGATATATGTGGAGACAGGAAGATAGAGGGAGATTTGGGAAGGAGGAGGGGAAGGGAGGGAAAGAGGAACTATCTAAAGTTGGAGAAGTCGATGTTCATACCACTGGGCTGCAAACTGCCCAGGCGAAATATGAGGTGCTGTTCCTCCAATTTCCGGTGGGCCTCACTATGGCATTGGAGGAGGCCCATGACAGAAAGGTCAGACTGGGAATGGGAGGGGGAGGTGAAGTGCTCGGCCACCGGGAGATCAATTTGGTTAATGCGGACCGAGCGCAGGTTTCGCCGATGTAAATAAGTTGACATCTAGAGCAGCGGATGCAATAGATGAGGTTGGAGGAGGTGCAGGTTAACCTTTGTCTCACCTGGAAAGACTGTTTGGGTCCTTGGATGGAGTTGAGGGGGGAGGTAAAGGGACAGGTGTTGCATCTCGTGCGGTTGCAGGGGAAAATGCCCGGGGTTGGGGTGGTTTGGGTAGGAAGGGATGAGTGGACCAAGGAGTTACGGAGGGAATGGTCTCTGCGGAACGCAGAGAGGGGAGGGGATGGGAAGATATGGCCAGTGGTGGGGTCCCGTTGTAGGTGACGGAAATGTTGATGGATGATATGTTGGATCCGCTGGCTGGTGGGGTGGAAGGTGAGAACGAGGGGGATTCTGTCCTTGTTGCGAGTGGGGGGAGGGGGAGTAAGAGCGGAGCTGCGGGATGTAGAAGAGACCCTAGTAAGAGCCTCATCTATAATGGAGGAGGGGAAGCCCCGTTTCCTGAAGAACGAGGACATCTCTGACGTACTAGTGTGAAACACCTCATCCCGGGCGCAGATGCGGCGTAGACGGAGGAATTGGGAGTAGGGGATAGACTTTTTGCAGGGGACTGGGTGGGAAGAAGTGTAGTCCAGATAGCTGTGCGAGTCAGTGGGTTTATAGTAAATGTCCGTCACTAGTCTGTCTCCTGTGATGGAGATGGTGAGGTCCAGAAACGGGAGGGAGATGTCGGAGATAGTCCAGGTATATTTAAGGGCAGGATGGAAATTGGAGGTGAAGTGTATGAAGTCAGTGAGTTCTGCATGGGTGCAAGAGGTAGCACCAATGCAGTCGTCGATGTAGCGGAGGTAGAGTTCGGGGATGGGGCCAGTGTACGTCTCGAACAGGGATTGTTCGACGTACCCGACAAAGAGGCAGGCGTAGCTAGGGCCCATGCGAGTGCCCATAGCGACGCCTCTGGTTTGGTTTGCTCCAAGAGGCTTGAAATGTCAAATGGAGCCTGAAAGCTAGGCCCAATCAATTCAACCTGCATTGTGGTGGCTGAAACCAGAGCATGGCGTGTGAAATCCACGCTGGGGACAGTGGCAGCCTGAGATCCAGGCCCAGCTTGCACGATGCAAAGGGAGGTGCAGACCCATACTGGGGCAGACGCAGTGCGGAGAAGGCAGCATGAGGTGAAGCTCCAGCCTGAAGGATGTGGATTAAAGTCACGTCCCAGCTGTAAACGGCCAGACTGTAACATGCAGCCTGAGATCAAGGCCCAACTCTTAATGTGCAGCAGATGACAAGGCCCAAATGCACAATAAAGCCTTAAATGAAAGCCCAGCTGGTACAATGCTGGTACAAGTAAGAGCCAATCCATGAAACCAAATCTGAACTCGCTACAGAACTAGGGTTGGCAACTGTCCCATATTAGCCGAGACATCCCGTATATTGGGCTAAATTGGTTTGTTCCGTATGGGACTGCCCTTGTCCCACATCAGGCTCGAGGGGCACTGTAGGCCAAGACACTGTAGGCCTGGACACTGTAGGCCCAGATACTGTAGGCCCAAGGGCCGCTGTAGGCCCGGAGGCCCGGGCACCACCTAACGGAGGTTGCGTAGCAACCCGCCTCCTGGCCCGGGCGGCCGCCATTGGTGGAGCGGGAGCACATGGCCGCTGGCTGGGTGGGGTCACGTGGGGTGCGGGGCGGTGACATCACCTTTTGCCCCTTATTTGGGAGTGAGAAAGTTGGCAGCCCTATGTAGAACCCATATAATTGGTGTGAACCCAGGACCCTGCCTACATATGACAGCCTGATTTCAAAGCCAAACCTTTACAAAACAACATAACATGTAGCTACAGGCAGTACTAAGCACCCTAAAAATAGGACCAGGCTATGAAATCCAGCCTGGAATAAAGGCCCAAACTATAAAAAGCAACCTAAAGTCTAGGCCTATCGTAATAAGGCAACCTGAAATCAAGGCCCAGCAAAGGAAATCGAGTTTAGTATAGTTTAGAGATACAGCGTGGAAACAAGCCTTTCGGCCCACCGAGTCCACCCCGATCCTTACAGACTAACACTATACTACACACACTTGGGACAATTTACATTTGTACCAAGCCAATTAACCTACAAACCTGTACGTCTTTAGAATGTGGGAGGAAATCAGAGATCCCGGAGAAAACCCATGCAGGTCACGGGGAGAATGTAAAAACTTTGTACAGACAAGCACACGTAGTCAGGATCAAACACGGGTCTCTGGTGCTGTAAGGCAGCAACTCTACTGCTGCGCCACCGTGCCGGCCTGCAGAAGGCCTGTCAAGGGCTTCCTGTATTATGGAGTCTGATGGAAAATCCCAACCTTCCAGCCAGAAGGTAAGGCCGAGAAGGTCAAGGCCCAACCTGTACTGTGCTGCCTGAAGTCATGGTCCGAAGGCAACAATGGGGACTGATGTGGACAAGGTCATCCTTCACAGTACAGCCTGATATTAGGGCCCATTCCATGCAAGGATCTATCTGCAAAACAGCAGAGGTTGCTGGAAACTCCCCACCCCATTCCCACACTGACCTTTCTGTCCTGGGCCTCCTCCACTGTCATGCAAATTAGAGGAACACCACCTCATATTTTGCTTGGGCAGCTCACAAACCGGTGATATGAACGTTGACTTCTCTAATTTCAAGTAACTCCTGCGTTCCCCCCACCCCCCCCCCTCTCCCCTCCCCCACCCTAGTTATCCCACTTGTTCCACTGTTCACATCCTTGTGTCCCTGTCATTAGCGCATCTTCCCCAGCCAACAATGGACCATGATGGACTCCACCCTTCCTGAGGTCATCTGTTGCCGGTCCTGTTTTGTCCTGACCTTTCGGCCTTTTATCGCCTCCAGTTTACCACCCCCACCCCCACCTCTATCTGTCACTGAAGATAGCTTCCGACCCTAAACATCACCTATTTCCTCCTCTCCAGAGATGCTGCCCGACCCGCTGAGTTACTCCAGAATTTTATGTCCATCTTCTTGCTGAAAACACTCAGCAGGTCAGGCAGCGTCTGTAGGCAGAGAAACAGAGCTAATTTCTCAGCAACAACACCCTTCATCAGAACTGTTACAGAATCAGGGCAATATGTTGAACTCGAATAAAGAAGTAACTTCAATTAATACACCATAAAAGAGTCCAGCACAGGAACAGGCCCTTCGGCCCACAACCTCTGTGCTCAACATGATGCCAGATTAAACTAATCTCCTTTGCCTATACATGATCCGTATCCCTCCATTCTCTGCATATCCAATACCTTCCACAATTATAGGGTTTCCCAACTCTGTCATCATCTATCAGCGAATGAGCCAGCTGTGAATTATGATTACTGTGCATAATATAAGAAAATAACTGCAGATGCTGGTACAAATCGAAGGTATTTATTCACAAAATGCTGGAGTAACTCAGCAGGTCAGGCAGCATCTCAGGAGAGAAGGAATGGGTGACGTTTCGGGCCGAAGAAGGGTCTCGACCCGAAACGTCACCCATTCCTTCTCTCCTGAGATGCTGCCTGACCTGCTGAGTTACTCCAGCATTTTGTGAATGATTACTGTGCAGAACATAACAGCTAATTGAGCCTCAGTAAGGCACACAAAGCATAATGTAATAATGGCCACACACACAGTTTTGGTTCTGGCGCATGGTATAAGCCCCCTGTTACTCCCCAGGAGCTGAACTTGGGATATTTCACCTGACGGGGTAGTCAGCATCGTGTGATAGTGACTCCAGCTCCACACTGTTTACTTTAGGTTGGTTTAGAGACACAGTGCCGGAAACAGCACGGCCCACCGAGTCCGCACCGACCAGCAATCCCCGCACATTAACACAAGGCCACACACACGAGGGACAACTGACACTCATACCAAGTATACAAACCCAAGCCAATTAACGTACAAAACTTGTACGTCGTTGGGGTGCGGGAGAAAACAGAAGACCAGCGTGGTCACGGGGAGAACGGACTAACTCCGCACAGACAGCACCCGCAGTCGGGATCAAACCCGGGTCCCTAGCGCTGCAAGGCTGTAATAGACAACAGACAATAGGTGCAGGAGGAGGCCATTCGGCCCTTCGAGCCAGCACCGCCATTCAATGTGATCATGGCTGATCATTCTCAATCAGTACCCCGTTCCTGCCTTCTCCCCGTACCCCCTGACTCCGCTATCCTTAAGAGCTCTATCTAGCTCTCTCTTGAAATGCATTCAGAGAATTGGCCTCCACTGCCTTCTGAGGCAGAGAATTCCACAGATTCACAACTCTCTGACTGAAAAAGTTTTTCCTCATCTCAGTTCTAAATGGCCTACCCCTTATTCTTAAACTGTGTGGCCCCTTGTTCTGGACTCCCCCAACATTGGGAACATGTTTCCTGCCTCTAATGTGTCCAACCCCTTAATAATCTTATACGTTTCGATAAGAATCTTATACGTTCCGATAAGAACTCTACCGCTGCGCCAACGTGCCGCCCTAAATTGGTTGCGAAGGCTGAAGTAGATGCTCAAGTCTCCAACACGGGGACTGAGACCAGCAGCATTCAGAGACAGAGGCAGGGGCACTGGTGCTGTGCCAAGACCGACACATGAGCACAGAGAGGCTGTATCCAAACCCAAACAGAGGCGTTCTCTGTGCAGATCCCTCATGCAGAGCAGAATGTGTCTAAAAGACTATGAATGACTGCTTTCTGATCCAGGTTGGCTGCCAGGAACCTCTCACCTTTCACTCTCCACACATCTTTACCCTGGCTCTTCTTTTGAACACTATGTCCTTCTCTTCTGTGAAAGGTTACATATTGCGGTTCCCCTTGAAGGGAAGATATTTCTGTGTCGTCAAAATGCACCCATCCCTTTAGCAACCTACCAGAATTCCTGAAGGTCAAAGCACTTGAGCGCTGAGCAGACCCAACGTGCCGTTGTGATGCATCAGACGGACAATGCACCGGCACGTCAACACCAGTTGGCTCAGCCTGCCTTCAGTTATCGTCATCTGGGTAGAAGACCGTGGGGCTTCCTTTTCCCCAGGCTGGAAAAGCCCTCCATGCGTTCTGTCTGCTCCGTCAGGTCCCAGGTCCTGCGAGGACAAGCAAGAACAGGCTGGAAATGCATCAACTGGAGCTCAGAACCTGAAGTTGCGATATCAATGAAAGACTTCATTTAGTTACCCACCTAATGCAAGCAAGCACAAAACAGAATCTGCCATTTGGTGCCAGTTTTCATCTCTTTCCTTTTATCCCGTTCGTCCCCACCCACCCCTGTGTGAAACTTGAGTACCGCTACTTCCCACTTGCCCCTCTCTTTCCCGGGCCACTCTCATCCTTGTGTGTATACATTTCTCCCACAATCCAGTGCTTCTCCACCCCCCCCACCCCCCCCCCCCCCCCCCCCCCCCCCCCCCCCCCCCCCCCCCCCCCCCACACACACACACACACACACACACACACACACACACACACACACACACACACACACACACACACACACACACACACACACACACGCGCACACACACACATTCAGGAACAGCTTCACCCCCAGGGCCATAGCTGCTATGAACCGGTCCTGCTGAGCCGGATGGTCACATCGCACAGTGAACCGGCACAGATCTACTTGCACTTTATTCTGTTTTAAAACTGTTACAATTTGTTTCATTGGGTTGTTTAAATTAATACTGACTAGCTAATTAATTTATTGCATCGTATGGGAGGCACATTCCCAATCTCGTTGTACCCCTGTACAATGACAATAAAGATATATTGTATTGTATTGTATTGTATCTCTCTGATATTCAGTTTTGTGTTTCTGGTGCCATTGCTAAAGCCAGCATGTATGCACATCCCCTGCTGCCCATGATCCTCCACCATCAGTAGGACAGTATTCCGGTGTGGAGCGGGCGTGGGAAGACTCTTGTGGTTCTGGTGATTCAGGTATCAGCAGTGTTGTTCCTTCTGAGAGAGGGGTTGCTGTATATCTGGCAGCTTGCACAACCAACGATGTCACTCAGAGCCCCACGCTGCCACCAAGCTGATAATGTCACAGCCGTGCTCCACTTCCCCATTTGACGTGGTATCTCCTTCTCGCAGATACTCTTTGTCTTATTCAGCCAGCCCCCAACTTTCCCTACAACTTACTGCAAAATTTACCGTTCTTAATCTCTCTTTTCCAGTTCTGATGAAGGGTCTCTGACTCTGTTTCTCTCTCCACAGATGCTGCCCAACCTGCTGGACGTTCCCAGCAGTTTCTGACTGGACGTCAGATTTCCCGCATGGGCGGCCCTTTTGGAATGTAGACGGATGAATGCCTCTCTTCAGGTGTGACTGTGCAGTGGACCCACGTCATGGTCTCACACCCAAACAGAACACGCTAATGGAAAGAGCAACAGTGAGTAATGCTATTGATCAAGTCTGGCTCTGAGGCTGGCAATTTGCCAGCACTTGCCAATCTACAGCCACCCCTCACCCCAGTCATTAACCTCTCAGGAAGCTCAGGGTCTAACTTCTCATGCAAGTGAATGATGTGGCCTCACTGAAACAGACAGCCCTCCACTGGACTCTGAGCCCACAGCACGATAAAACAGAATGAAACATGCTGGACATTGCCCATTACAGCATGCAGCAAACTTGCTCTCTATCTAGAATCGTTTGGTAATCTGCCTTCTTTGGCTTATGTTGTATGCATCTCTCTCTCTCTCTCTCTCTCTCTCTCTCTCTCTCTCTCTCTCTCTCTCTCTCTCTCTCTTTTAAAAAAAATTTTTTTATAGCTTTATTTTATTAATTAAAACACAGCCATAGGCAGCTGATTTTACAAAATTTAAATTAGTTAAATACCCTCCGCACCACTCACTCTCTCTCTCTCTCTCTCTCTCTCTCTCTCTCTCTCTCTCTCTCTCTCTCTCTCTCTCTCTCTCTCTCTCTCTCTCTCTCTCTCTCTCTTTGTCCCCTACACTCTCTCTCTCTCTCTCTCTCTGTCTCTCTCTCTCTCTCTCTCTCTCTCTCTCTGTCTTTCTCTCTCTTACTTTCACACACATACATATATGTTCATACTGTTCATACATAGATGTGGATAATTTTAAAACATATATATTTGTATTTGTACGCACACACTATATTTTATATATAATTATGGGGCACATTTACTAATAAGTAAAGTTACCTGATATATAAGTTACTAACATAATTTGTACCATCACCCAAATGCCACATTGCATACAGATAGCAATGTCACAGCTTGCCTTGCACGAGAAGGTGCAGCTGGTAAAGCCACTGCCTCACAGCACCAGAGATCCAGGTTGGATCCTGACTTTGGGCGCTGCCTGTGTGGAGTTTGCACATTCTCCTTGCCACCATGTGGGTTTCGTACAGGTGCTCGGGTTTCCTCCTGCATCCCGAAGAAATGCAGGTTAATTGTCATCTGCAAATTGCCCCCAGCTCACCGGGAGTGGTTGCGAAAGTGGGATAACGTAGAACTAATGTGAGTGGGTGATCGATGGTCAGCATGGACTTGGTGGGATGAAGGGCCTGTTTCCATGCTGCATCTGTAAACTCACTAAACATATAAGGGCCGTGATATTTAAGTAATGTTCCCTCGCACTGGTGTAGATAAGGCAATGCCAAGACTGTATCACGTTTCCGTGCCACTGAGAACATATTTGCTTCAGTCGGTTTGGAATCTGATATAATGCTTGGCCAGGTTCCCTGATAATTACCCGGGCTCTTGTATTAACTCGCAACCTGGCTGACTCAAGCCTTGGGTCTGTCTCGCTCTGCCCTCCAGCAGCTTCACCTGTGGCAGACGTGCTGGAGAAGGAAGCTGCCCTCCTGATGGGGAAAATGGAAGAAGCTTTAAAGGAAACAGCAGATAAAAAAAGATAAATCTTCCATTGACTCCATTTATACCCCACGCTGCCTCGGCAAGGCCAGCAGCATCATCAAGGATAGGTCGCATCCTGGCCAATCCCTTTTCTCCCCTCTCCCATCGGGCAAAAGGTGTAGACGATTGAAAACGCGCACCTCCAGAAACCGCACACCTCCAGAAAACGCACACCTCCAGAAAACGCACACCTCCAGAAAACGCACACCTCCAGAAAACGCACACCTCCAGAAACCGCACACCTCCAGAAAACGCACACCTCCAGAAAACGCACACCTCCAGAAAACGCGCACCTCCAGAAAACGCGCACCTCCAGAAAACGCACACCTCCAGAAAACGCACACCTCCAGAAAACGCACACCTCCAGAAAATGCACACCTCCATTTCTTCCCAGCTTATGTCAGGCAACATCCTACCGCCACCAGAGAACATTCCTGAACTACTATTTCCCACATCGGGGACCCTTGGACTATCTTTGATCGGACTTTACTGGCTTTACCTTGCACTTAGGGATAGGGTTAGGGTTAGGGTTGCTATTGAGGGCGTGCAGCGTAGGTTTACAAGGTTAATTCCCGGAATGGTGGGACTGTCATATGTTGAAAGACTGGAGCGACTAGGCTTGTATACACTGGAATTTAGAAGGATGAGAGGAGATCTTATCGAAACGTATAAGATTATTAAGGGGTTGGACACGTTAGAGGCAGGAAACATGTTCCCAATGTTGGGGGAGTCCAGAACAAGGGGCCACAGTTTAAGAATAAGGGGTAGGCCATTTAGAACTGAGATGAGGAAAACCTTTTTCAGTCAGAGAGTTGTGAATCTGTGGAATTCTCTGCCTCAGAAGGCAGTGGAGGCCAATTCTCTGAATGCATTCAAGAGAGAGCTAGATAGAGCTCTTAAGGATAGCGGAGTCAGGGGGTATGGGGAGAGGGCAGGAACGGGGTACTGATTGAGAATGATCAGCCATGATCACATTGAATGGCGGTGCTGGCTCGAAGGGCCGAATGGCCTCCTCCTGCATCTATTGCCTATTGTCTATTGTCTATTGTCTAAACGTTATTCCTTTATCATGTATCTGTACACTGCGAATGGCTGGATTGTAATCATGTATTGTCTTTCCAGTGGCTGGTCAGCACGCAACAAAAGCTTTTCACACGTGACAATAAAAACTAAACAGAACTGAACTGAACTGAACAGCAAGTCATCTGAATCAAAAATGTAAGCACTGTTAAACAAAGAGCAATCTGCTGGAGGGAATAAATTGGTCAAGCAAAATCTGTGGGGGAGAGGAATTGTCACATGGTAAGCGTTGTGAGGATATTTTATATGGATCTATGGCGTGCCGTAGGCGATGTGCGTTGAGGTAGGCGTTTATTGTAAGATTAACAACCATGACAACCAACACACTAAACGACAGACAACCATAAATCTTACTGTCTCTCTCGGAGTTTTAAACCAGACTGCTCGGTACCTTTACCTGCGCACCACCTCACCTCTTCTACCAATCAGAGGGTTCGATGGTCTGGACCAATCCCTGTGCCCCTACATTACCCCCCCCTCCCCAGAACCCTCGGCGCGGTACCGTGCAGGTGCCCGGACCACCCGACCGGAGCGGGTGCGGAGAGGAGAGGGAGGCCCCACCGGGGGTGGGGACGGGGAAGCCGGCACCGCGGGAGGAGGGGAAACTGACGGAGCCGGAGGCGGCAGTGGCAAGGCGACCGGGGGAAGAGGAGTCCCGAACGGGGGCAGCGAGGGGGAAAACTGCTGTACGGGAGCCGCGGCCGGAGGTCGGCCCCGGCGAGGAGGTTGAGCCGCCGTGACGGGCTGGTCTGGGTCCAAATAGGCAGGCTTAAGGCGGGACACCGAGACGACCTCCTGTCGGGTGCCCACTTCCAACGTGAAGGTGACTGTGCCTTTCTTCACTACCCTGAACGGACCCTGGTAAACCGGCCGGAACGGGGGACGGTGGGCATCGATGCGTAAGAACACAAACTCGCAGTCGCCCAAAGCTGGCGGGACATGTGAAGGGGGATCCCCGTGACGAGAAGCAGGGACTGGGGCCAGGGACCCCACCCGCGCTCGGAGTGAAGCTAAGCGTGCTGGCATGGAGGGAGGGAGGGTAGAACATTGAGGGAGAACGTCGCCTGGTACCCGCAGGGGCGAGCCATAGACAAGGTCTGCCGAGGAAGCTCCGAGATCGGGCTTCGGAGCCGTGCGGATACCCAGGAGAACCCATGGGAGCTGGTCGGCCCAGTTGGGGCCGGACAGGCGGGCAGTGAGGGACGCTTTAAGCTGCCGGTGGCACCGTTCCACCATCCCGTTGGCCTGGGGGTGATAGGTGGTGGTTTCCTGTAATCGGGACCCGCACAGCTGAGTCAGAGCCACCCACAGGGACGAGGTGAATTGGGCGCCCCGGTCGGTAGTGATGACGTCCGGGACGCCGAAACGGGCAATCCAATTTAGTGCCAGAGCCCGAGCGCAGGAGGCTGCTGAGATGTCGGACAACGGGAGCGCCTCTGGCCACCGGGTGAATCGCTCGACTACCGTGAGGAGGTGGGTGTAGCCCCTGGAGTGGGGTAACGGGCCGACGAGATCCACATGGATGTGGAGGAATCAGACTGCGGGGACCGTGAACTGCTGGACGGGGGGCCGAGTGTGCCGGTGTACCTTGGAGGATTGACACGGAATGCAGGAGCGGGACCAGGCGGCCACCTGCCTCCGCAGCCCGTGCCAGACAAATCGAGCCGCAACCAGAGCCGAAGTGGCCCGGATGGACGGGTGTGCCAGGCCGTGAATAGTATCGAAAACCTGGCGCCGCATGGAAGTGGGCACTACCGGGCGGGCGCGTGGCAGAGAAATATCGCACCAGAGTTTAGTACGCGTGGGACCACAGGCTACCTGTGCCAACCGCAACCCCGAGGTGGTGTGGGGGTACAGGGAGGGGGTGTCTTCCACGCGCTGAGCCTCCGCGAGCTCCTGGAAATCCACCCCGGAACTTACCTCGGCAACCGGGGAAACCGCTGGTCTGGACAGGGCATCCGCCACGGCGTTTCGTTTTCCCGCAATGTGCCGAACATCGGTGGTCACCTCTATGGCGTGCCGTAGGCGATGTGCGTTGAGGTAGACGTTTATTGTAAGATTAACAACCGTGACAACCAACACACTAAACGACAGACAACCATAAATCTTACTGTCTCTCTCGGAGTTCTAAACCAGACTGCTCGGTACCTTTACCTGCGCACCACCTCACCTCTTCTACCAATCAGAGGGTTCGATGGTCTGGACCAATCCCTGTGCCCCTACAGATCCCCCTTTTCCTGACTTGTGTTTATTCCCTTCTCTTTCCTTTACAAAGAACATTTTATAATTCCTGTCTGACGAGTAATTTTATTACTTTCTGTCCTTCTGCGTAAGGAAACATTCATCACTCAGATTACAGCAGCAATTTTGCAAGTCACAAGAGAAAATTTTAAAGCAAACCAAATGAGGGATGAGAGGAAGGGGATGGTTCATGCTTGGTCCTTGGTCAATGCATCGTGTTTCACAGACTATTGTGAAGGAATGAGAGGTGGGATCACAAGGTCATAAGCGATAGTAGACAGGCCATTCGGCCCATCAAGTCTACTCTGCCATTCAATCATGGCTGATCTATCTCTCCTTCCTAACCCCATTCTCCTGCCTTCTCCCCATAACCTCTGACACCCGTACTAATCAAGAATCTATCTCTGCTTTAATAATATCAATTGACGGCCTCCACAGCCTTCTGTGACAAATAATTCCACAGATTCACCACGCTCTGAAAGAAATTCCTCCTCATCTCCTTCCTAAAAGAGTGTCCGTTAATTCTGAGGCTATGACCTCTAGTCCTAGACTCTCCCACCAGTGGAAACATCCTCTCCACATCCACTCTATCCAAGCCTTTCACTATTCTGTATGTTTCAATGAGGTCCCCTCTCATTCTTCTAAACTCTAGCGAGTGCAGGCCCAGTGCCAACAGACGCTCAGCATAGGTTAACCTACTCATTCATTCCTGGGATCATTCTTGCAAACCTCCTCTGGACCCTCTCCAGAGCCAGCACATCCTTCCTCAGACAAGGTGCCCAAAATTGCTCACAATATTCCAAATGCGGCCTTACCAGCGACTTATAGAGCCTGTGGAGGATGTTCATGGAAATTATAGAGAGGTATAGCATGAAACAGACCCTTTGGTCAATCAAGACCAGGCGGACCCATTTATACTGAACCGACATTAATCCCACTTTTTATTCCACAATATTCCCAATCAACACCTCTACGATTCTACCACTCACCTTCATGAGGGGCAATTGGCAGCAGTCACTTAACCTCCCAGCCTGTATGTTTGAGTTGATCGCCCATTGGAAACCTGTGTGGTCACAGGTAGAACGTGCAAACTCCACACAGACAGCACCCGAGGTCAGGATTGAACCTGGGTGTCCGGCGCTGTGAGACAGAGGCTTTACCAGCTGAGCTGCAGTGATATGTTCAAGGAGGTGACTCCGGGGCTCGGGCCAGGGGAGGCTGGAGCGCGGCATCAATGATGGAGTAAAGATGGCGGGGATGTGGGGGAGGCTAGGGCAGCAGATGGTGGAGCTCAAGGGGAGAGGGAAGGCTTAGAAGGTCATGTAGGGAGGAACTGCAGATGCTGGTTTAAACCAAGGCAGACACAAAAAGCTGGAGTAAGTCAGCAGGTCAGGCAGCATCTCTGGAGAGAAGGAAAGGGTGACGTTTCGGGTCGAGACCCTCCTTCAGATTGGTTAGGGATAAGGGAAACGAGAGACAAGGACGATGATGTAGGGGGATAAAGAACAATGAATGAAAGATATGCAAAAAAGTGACGATGATAAAGGAAACGGGCCATTGTCAGTGTTTGTTGGGTGAAGACGAGAAGCTGGTGCGACTTGGGTGGGGGAGGGAGAGAGAGAGAGAGGGAATGCCTGGGTTGGTCTCCATTGTCAGAGTGAGGCTAAATGCAAATTGGAGGAACAGCGTCTCATATTTCGCTTGGGCAGCTTACAGCCCAGTGGTAAGATTTTTGATTTCTCTCACTTCAAGTAACCCCAGCATTTCCTCTCTCTCTCTCTCTCTCCCTCCTCCACCCAAATCGCACCAGTTTCTCGGTTTCACCCAACAAACAGCTAACAATGGCCTGTTTCCTTTATCGTCGTCACTTTTTTGCATATCTTTCATTCATTGTTCTTTATCGCCCTGCATCATCTCCGATAGCTCTCGGTTCCCTTATCCCTAACCTGTCAGAAGAAGGGTCTTGACCCGAAACGTCACCCATTCCTTCTCTCCGGAGATGCTGCCTGTCCCGCTGAGTTACTCCAGCTTTTTGTGTCGATCTTCGGCTTAGAAGGTTCTGGGGAACAGGAAGGGTGAGGCTTGAAAGCAGGACAAAAGTGTTTGATCCGAGGGTTGTTGGGATTCATTGATGTGATTGGGATTCAGAGCCAGTTAGGGGGAGGGCAGCAGGATTTATGGTCAACTCTGCAGAAGATGCCAAGGTGGAAGCAACACAATGTAGACACAAAATGCTGGAGTAACTCAGCGGGTCAGGCAGCATCTCAGGAGAGAAGGGATGGGTGACGTTTCGGGTCGAGACCCTTCTTCAGACTGATCATAGAGGATTGTGTAATAGAGCATTAGAATGTGCCACTGTGCATTAGAATGAGCCATTGTGTAATAGAGCATTAATGTGCCACTGAGTATTAGAGCATTAATGTAATAATGCCATTGTGTAATAGAGCATAATGCCATTGTGTAATAGAGCATTAATGTGCCACTGAGCATTAAATGTGCCATTGTGTAATAGAGCATTAGAATGTGCTCTATTACATGATGCAGAGATATTGGAAGAGCTTGCACCTACTCTAGGTGGTGCACAGGGAAGAGAGGGGGAGGAAAAGAGGTGGGGAAAAAGTTGGGAGGGGGCTTTTGTAGGTTAGCCTCCTAAAATTGGAGAATGCAATGTGAATACCATTAGGTTGTAAGCTAAACGAGCGGAATATGAGGTGCTGATCCTTCAGTTTGTGTGTGGCCTCACTCTGGCAGTGAAGGCCCAGGATGGAAGGGTCAGTGTGGGAATGGGAAGGGTTAAAATGACCAGCAACCAGGAGAGCCAGCAAGCCTCTGCGTAATTGTTCAGCAAAATGGTCAGCTCGCCTATGCTTGGTCTCGTCGAGGACACATCTGGAACACAGAATGGAGTAGTTGAGATAAGAGGAGGTGCATGTGAACCTCGGTCTCACCTTGAAGGGCTGCCGGGGTCCTTGGATGGGTGTTGGGGCGGAAGTATGAGGACAGGTGTCACATCTCTTGTGGATGCAGGGGAAAGCACTCAGAGAGGGCCTGGCTGGGGTGGGAAGGGATCGGCGAACAAAGGAGGTACGGACAGAGCGGTCTCTGTGGAAGGCGGAAAGAGGTGGAGACGGGAAGGTGTAACTGGTGGTGGGATCACGTTGAAGGGGATGAACATGTCGATGAATGACGTGTTGGATGCAGAGGCTCGAGGATGAAAGGTAAGCACCAGGGGAACTCTGTCCACCTTCCGTGCTACACACTCGGGACAATTTACAGAGGCCAATTAAGCCACCAACTTGTTTATCTTTGGGATGTGGGAGATAATTGGAGCATCCAGGGCAACCCATGTGGCCACAGGGAGAACGAGCAAACTGCATACAGACAGTACCCGAGGTCAGGATCGAACCGGGGTCTCCACCACTGTGAGGCAGCAGCACTAACTAAAGCACCACTGTGTCACCCTTCCTCAGCTCCCAAACAACTTAGAGTTCCACACTCCTCCAACTCTGACCCACTTTGTATTTTCCCCTCTCTTTGCTCCATCAAACTCTCGACTCCAGCATTTTTTATCTAACTCCAGATTTTGAACGTCCTTGTAGCTAAGAGATGAAATCGAGGCAGCTGGGATAATCCTGGAGGATCCTCAGGACTCAATGTTAAATATTCCAAGTTCAGATAACTCACTGCAAAAAACAAACCGCTCGAAAAACTCAGTTGGTCGAGCGGCATCTGTGGAGACAAAGGAACGGTTAATGTTTCAGGTCCAGACCCTGCATCAGCATTGAAACGTTGACTGCGACTTTGCCTCCACAGATGCTGGTCAACCCACCGAGTGTTTGCTCCAGATTCCAACATCTGCAGTCCCTTGTGTCTCCATCGTATAACTCACTCTTTCTCTTTATAGACAATAGACAATAGGTGCAGGAGGAGGCCATTCGGCCCTTCGAGCCTGTACGCACCGCCATTCAATGTGATCATGGCTGATCATTCTCAATCAGTACCCCGTTCCTGCCATCTCCCCATACCCCCTGACTCCGCTATCCTTAAGAGCTCTATCTAGCTCTCTCTTGAATGTATTCAGAGAATTGGCCTCCACTGCCTTCTGAGGCAGAGAATTCCACAGATATTTTGCTTGAATCTGATCAGGACCAGCCATTTTGACTGCCTCACCTCTCTTTCACTTTCTTCATGTGTATGTACTAGCGTGCTGGGCATGAGTAGACATCATCCACACCCCTGTTACCTCCCAACACCTGTTTTCTCTCCTGTTTTCTCAGTTCTGGTGAAGACGAGAAGCTGGTGCGACTTGGGTGGGGGAGGGATAGAGAGAGAGGGAATGTCGGGTTTGGTCTCCTCAATTGTCAGAGTGAGGCTAAATGCAGATTGGAGGGACAATTTGTCTATCGGGTTTTCTCACTGCAGATGCTGCCCGACCTGCTGAGTGTTACTGATTCAATCCTCGTGGGATGTTCAATGCAAGAAGCCTAACAATGCGAGAGGATGCCAGCAGGAAGCAGAGTCTAACACTAGTCTATGCACAGCAGAAGGTCGGAGGAGGCAAATCCAGAGGCAAGCTGGGAAAGAAGAAAGAAGAGCTGAGAAGATGCGGTCAATAATGGAAGCACACGTAGGATAGTCAAGTCAAGTCAAGTTTATTTGTCACATACACATACACGATGTGCAGTGAAATGAAAGTGGCAATGCCTGCGGATTGTGCACAAAAAAGGATTACGGTTACAGCATATAAATAAAGTTAATAAGTTACTATAGTGTAGACAAAAATTTAGTCTCTGGAGTTATAAAAGCTGACAGTCCTGATGGCCTGTGGGAAGAAACTCCGTCTCATCCTCTCCGTTTTCACAGCGTGACAGCAGAGGCGTTTGCCTGACCGTAGCATCTGGAACAGTCCGTTGCTGGGGTGGCAGGGGTCCCTCATCATCTTGCTTGCTCTGGATCTGTCTCTGGGTCTCTGGTTATTGTTTATTGCCTCGATGCGAATGCGGGGCAGGCATCCTTGCTCAGAGATACCTTCACACAGATGGATGGCACGGTTGTTTATAAAATGCACCAGCAAACGTATTGTGCTTCTGATTTGTTTTGGATGTGCACTGATTTATAAGGTTGTCTGGCTCTTCATCCTGAAGATCTGAGTACATATCACAACATTGGGGAATCCAAGGATTTTCATCAATGATAACAAACGCTGGTATCAGTAAAGGTGACCATGATGTTGTTGTGTTGTTGCAACTATCTTTGGGAGTAAAAGTAGATCCATGGAGCATGTTATGTCTGCACTGAACAAACTGGCATTGTTCCAAAACACAACGTGCTCAGTGTGGAGGTGCTTGTCACACCATCCATAAGGTCATACGGAATAGGAATAGAATTAGGCTATTCAGCCCATCAAGTCTATTCGATCGTGGCTGATCTATCTCTCCCTCCTAACCCCATTCTCCTGCCTTCTCCATAACCTCTGACACCTGTACAAATCAAGAATCTATCTCTGCCTTAAAAATATCCACACCAAGAGGACGCAGAGTAGGCCAGGCCAAGGATCTCCACGAACAACAAGGATAACATTCTCAGTTTCAGTTTAGTCTATTGTCACATGTGCCGAGGTACAGTGAAAAGCTTTTGTTGCGTGCTAACCAGACTGCGGAATGACAATACATGATTACGATCAAGCCATTTACAGTGTGTGGATACACGACAAAGGAATAACGTTTAGTGCAAGGTAAAGCCAGTAAAGTCCGATCAAGGATAGTCCGAGGGTCACCAATGAGGTAGATAGCAGTTCAGGACCGCTGTATATTTGTGGCAGGATGGTTCAGTTGCCTGATAACAGCTGGGAGACTGCTGGGTTCAGGTGCACAGTCCCTGGGCCCATGGACAGCAGAAGCCATGTTGCTGTCAGAGTGGAGAGTGGGGAGAGCATTCTGACTGCACTGGAAAGCAACAACCTGCCAAAGGCTGGGCTGCTTTGGAACAGCCTCGCGGAACAAATGCCTGGGCACTTCACTCATAAGTGAACAACGAGAGATCAAACTCGAGCAGCTAGTGGGTTGCGGCCCACATGGCGGGCTGTACCGCCAACAGTCAGACTGTAGACTGTGCCCCGGGGAAAACAGGCTCCAAGGCACTGGTCTCTGAATGGACAATGGTGGATGGGCCCACAGCAAAGGATCAACCAGGAAACAAGACAAACCTGGGACATGGTTTAGGAATCGGATGGAAGTATGTAATCGGATGTAAAATATCCCCAAAGAGAAGAGGAAGGGGAGTAGACAGGAAATGCCGGAGTAACTCAGCGGGACAGGCAGCATCTCTGGAGAGAAGGAATGGGTGACGTTTCACAGAGTGCTGGAGTAACTCAGCGGGACAGGCAGCATCTCTGGAGAGAAGGAATGGGTGACGTTTCACAGAGTGCTGGAGTAACTCAGCGGGACAGGCAGCATCTCTGGAGAAAAGGAATGGGTGACGTTTCGGGTCGAGACCCTTCATCAGACTGAGAGTCAGGGGAAAGGGAAACGAGAGATATAGACAGTGATGTGGAGAGATATAGAACAAATGAATGAGAGATTTGCCAAAAAGTAATGATGATAAAGTCCATTGTTAGCTGTTTGCTAGGGGAGAACGAGAAGCTGGTGCGACTTGGGTGGGGGATGGATGGAGATAGATGGAATGCAGGGGTTACTTGACGTTAGAGAAATCAATATTCATACCACTGGGGTGTAAGCTGCCCAAGCGAAACATGAGATACTGTTCCACTAATTTGCGTTTAGCCTCACTCTGACAATGGAGGAGGCCTAGGACAAGTAAGGTCAGTGTGGGAATGGGAACCGGGAGATCAGGTAGGTCCAGGCAGACTGAGCGAAGGTGTACTGGAAGATCAGGTAGGTCCAGGCAGACTGAGCGAAGGTGTACTGGAAGATCAGGTAGGTCCAGGCAGACTGAGCGAAGGTGTACTGGAAGATCAGGTAGGTAAGAGTACTCAGATGCAACATGAGACTCTTCTTGTTGTGACCATGTTATCCAGTAGTGTACTAAAATGCACTGAAGAAGTCTAAAGAAGAGTCTCGACCCGAAACGTCAGCCATTCCTTCTATCCAGAGATGCTGCCTGTCCCGCTGAGTTACTCCAGCATTTTGTGTCTATCTTCGGTGTAAACCAACATCTGCAGTTCCTTCCTGCACTAAAATGTGTTCCACACCCACGACCGGTTACACCTTCCCCTCTCCTCCCCTGTCCGCATTTCACAGGAACAGACTGAAGCGTCACCGATTCCTTTCCACAGGAGCCGTTCACTTTGTGACTGCCTTGCCATTCTTCCTTCCACACGCAGCCCTTGCGGTCCCGGGGCACCTTCTCGTGCAACACCTGTCCATTCACCTGGTTCCGGGTGCAGCAGTGATTCTCATGCACAGCTTCCAACCCACTGCACTGCACCCCAGTGTTCATAATGATCCCAGCTTCACGTTGCACACCATGTTAATTCTCAACCAAACTCAAGTTCTGACACTTCCTCCATGTGTCAGAGTGAGGCCATGACCTAGAAGAACTACATCTTCACTTCCATCCAGACACTTTGAAACACTGTAGAATGAACATCCAATTTTCCAACTTCAACTAAATTTCTGTCTCATCAGTTCCCATTATCAGACTTATGTTCCTTTCTCACCCCGAAAAGCTGGAGTGGCACAGTGGTATAAGAAGATAACTGCAGATGCTGGTACAAATCGAAGGTATTTATTCACAAAAAGCTGGAGTAACTCAGCAGGTCAGGCAGCATCTCGGGAGAGAAGGAATGGGTGACGTTTCGGGTCGAGACCCTTCTTCAGACTCGGTCTGCTGAGATCCTGACCCGCTGAGTTACTCCAGCTTTTTGTGCCTATCTTCGGTTTAAACCAGCATCTGCAGTTCCTTCCCACACATTCCTTTCTCATCCCATTACTTTGAAATGCCAACCCTCCCAGTCAGCACACATGTTCCTTGTCACTGACTGTCTTAATCTATCTCCATATTGGTCTTTTATCTTACACCTCATCCCTCCCTCAGCCTGATTTGAAAACTGTAAACCCTCCACTCTCTCTGCCTCACTCTCTCCCAAGGAAGGACATAAATTACTGGCTGGTTCTTTACTTCAGAGATACAGCGTGGAATCAGGCCCTTGGGGCCTACCAAGCCTGCGCCGACCAGCGATCATCCTGTACACGAGCACTATCCTACACACAAGCCAATTAACCTACAAACATGTACGTCTTTAGAGTGTGGGAGGAAACCGAAGCACCCGGAGAAAACCCACGAGTTCACAAGGTGAAGATGCAAACTCCATACACACTGCACCAGCAGTCAGGATCGAACCCGGATCTCTGGCGCTTTAAGGCACCGCCGTGCCACTGTTCCTCTTTCCACAGAAGCTGCTTAACTGGCTGACTTCTTCCAGCATTTCTGTTCTTCCTACAGATTCCAGCATCAACAATTTTATTTGTTTTCCAGACACTTTATAATTGCGTCTGCAGCAGTTAGTTGGTAGTGTCTTTAATGTTAATGTTTACGTAGACTGAGTGTTTTCAGGTGGTACCAAGAAGACAATGATCTTGATCACATAGTGATGCGTATACAAAGCTATGAAAATAGCCTTGTGTAGCAATGATTACAGAGCAGGGTGCCAGACCTGGTGTGCGTGAATTATACTAGAATCACTCATTGAAGGTAGGTGCAGGAGTAGGCCATTCGGCCCCTTCGAGCCAGCACCGCCATTCAATATGATCATTACTGATCATCCAAAATCAGTACCCTGTTCTTGCTTTTTCCCTACATACCTTGATTCCGCTCGCCCCAAGAGCTACATCTAAACTCTCTCTTGAATACATCCAGTGAATTGGCTTCCACTGCCTTCTGCGGCAGAGAATTCCATAGATATGTCCAAAATAGATTCCTTAGACAAGTGTAGCCTAACTCAGAGTGAAGAGTTGAGTGAGAGAAGAGACATGTGATTGAGCGATTAATAATTGGTTAAATTTACAACGATATATTAATATCCATTGTATGATTTCAGGTGTGTGAAACGTTTGAGTATTTAATGTCTTTTTAATGAGGTAGCAGAATAGTCAACACAAATGTATCTTCTTCTTGGGCAGTCTGTCAGGATGGGAGATGATTGCTTCCACTCCGGTTTAGTGGATTCTGAGGAGGCCAATACGGCCAATGTGGGAACTGCAGACTTCATCAGATGGAACATAAGGTCGTGAGTGACAGGAGCAGAATTTGGACATTCGGCCCATTAAGTCTACTCCGCCATTCAATCAAGGCTGATCTATCTCTCCCTCCTAATCCCATTCTCCTGCCTTCTCCCCATAACCTCTGACACCCGTACTAATCAAAAATCTATCTATCTCTGCCTTAGAAATATCCATTGACGGCCTCCACAGCCCTCTGTGGCAAAGAATTCCACAGATTCACCACCCTCTGACTAAAGAAATTCCTCCTCCTTCCTAAATGTCCTTTAATTCTGAGGCTATGACCTCTGGTCCTAGACTCTCCCAACAGTGGAAACATCCTCTCCACGTCCACTCTATCCAAGTCTTTCACTATTTGGAGGTTTAATGAGGTCCCCCCTCATTCATCTAAACCGGCGAGTCGAGGCCCAGGGCCGTCACAGTGACAGGAGATGGCGGATGGTTTGTGAGGTGGTGCTCTCCTTCAAACGTGACAAGCAGACAACACAAGAAACACTCAGAGAGTCAGGCAGCATCTGTGGAGAGAGAACGCGATTCAACGTGCCAGGTGGAGAACCTTTGTCAGAAGTGGGAAAGAGAGAAGACGACTCAGCTTTACGTATCTCTCCAGTCATTGATGCCGGGCTCCTGTCAGCTCCCGGGGCATGAAGCTGAGGGGCTCGCTGCCGTCCTGATTGCTCCTGCTCCACCTTCAGTGGTCGTGGACCAGGGATTCCCAGGAGCCGGTGGGTTCCCGCACTTTTTCCAAGGGGACTTTGAGAACAGCCTTTAATCCTCTCCTCTGTCCACCTGGTAATCTCCTCTTGTGAAAGAGCTCGGGGGAGAGGACAAAATGTGTAGGAAAGAACTGCAGATGCTGCTTTAAATCGAAGGGAGACACAAAATGCTGGAGTAACTCAGCGGGACAGGCAGCATCTCCATGTTTGGGCCTCATTGCAGGTATGCCGGCAGCTGCTGGCACCTTTGTTGAAGCTCCATGCCTCCTCTGAATCCCTTCCCACCCTCCTGCTTAACATCTTGCCAGATCCTCTACCCCAAAGGCGGTCCCCGCCCCCCCTCCCCCGACATCAGTCTGAAGAAGGGTCTCGACCCGAAACATCACCCATTCCTTCTCTCCCGAGATGCTGCCTGACCCACTGAGTTACTCCAGCATTTTGTGTCTACCTTCGATTTAAAGCAGCATCTGCCGTTCTTTCCCACACAAGGTTCTTATTGCACCTGAACCTTGCTGTGCTCACGCACACGACAATAAACGTGAGGTGGCTCGCTGTACTTGGCTTTTTTTCACGCTGCTATTCTAAATTCATAACTGCTGGAATGATAAACTGCAAACGAAGGATCTCATCAGTTGCGCGCTCACAGAGGGATTTCTGTGGATGCAGCTCTCGGCAGGAAGAGAGATTGCTCTCTTGTTGTCTGTTGCAGGCAGACTCAGTGTGCTTCAGACAGCAAGCCATTCCTCCCCTGGCCCAGACTCATAATACAGCACAGACACTCAATAAAAACGCCCAAAGGCTTCATTCATCTGCCTTTTCCGGTTTTTTTTGTGGAACTGGGGCTTGGAAAGATAAAACTCAGCAAATCCTATTAATAATTTCTTTTTTTTTTAAAGTGTGATTAAAATCACAAGCCTGAGGACGTCTGATCAGCAATATTTCCTTTCACCTCAGGGACTGAAGTTTGAAACCAAACTAGACTTACCGAACAAAAGCACAGAAAAGACCATTCTTTTTTTTAAAAATCACCTCAGTAAAGCATCTTTTGTTTAATACGACTTTATTCCCATATCCTTCCGGCTGTTATCAGACTGCTGAACAGTCCTCCCATAAGCTGGGCTGTAGTCCCGATCTCCCCACCTACCTCATTGCGGACCTTGCACTTTATTTTTTCTGCACTTCCTCTGGAGTTCTAACACGGTATTCCTCCCTCTGATATTTGTCTCTTTGCACGATCTGTTGTAGCTGTGTAAGGCTTGATTGTACTAATATGATTTTACTCATTAGTACACAAAGTGTTTCACTCCACCTTGATGCATGTGGCAATAATAAACCAACGAAACAATGTGGGAATAGTCACAGTTGCTTACAACACATTGAGCAGCTGAAGCCAACAGAAACAGGGGCACCACAGGCAGTTACTTTTGCTTAGGAGATAAGATCATAAGTTAATGGAGCAGAATTAGGCCATTCGGCCCATCAAGTTTACTCCGCCATTCACTCATGGCTGATCTATCTCTCCCTCCTAACCCCATTCTCCTGCCTTCTCCCCATAACCCATGACACCCGTACTAATCAAGAATCTACCTATCTCTGCCTTAAAAATATCAATTGACGGCCTCCACAGCCTTCTGATGCAACGAATTCCACAGATTCGCCACCGTCTGACTAAAGAAATGAGTCTTCTTTAGTTCAGTTCAGTAAATTAGTCTTCTGGTCGGGGCAACTTCTTCTCCCCGCGGCTGCGTCCTTCTCCCACCCCAGCCTTCCTTGGGATCCAGGGTTACCAGGACACCCCCTGTGATTAGTTGCCACTGGTGGGGATCATCCATTGCTGCTGCAGAGACATCATTAACCAGCAAGCAATCTCACCCAAGACGGTGCCTGTGTACCCATCAGCACCTCTGTGACACAGATCCAAGCCACTGCCCCTGGTCATCTGAAGAGAAAGAGTGATCGGAAAAATGATCACCTCCACACAAAGTAAACAATCATAGAATTACCACCATTTTGCGATTTATGTACACGGGCGGAAGCAGTGACGGCGGCCTTGTCAAACTTGCTGATGATTTAGTAAGGGGAGTGAGTTGTGGATATTGGAGACTACATCAACAACACAGGAACACTAGAAAACAGGAGCAGGAGTCAGCCACTCCCATCAAGACAACACATAAAACATGATGTGTAGGAAGGAACCACAGATGCTGGTTTACACCGAAGTTAGACACAAAATGCTGGAGTAACTCAGCGGGACGGGCAGTATCTCTGGATAGAAGGAATGGGTGACGTTTCAGGTCGAGACCCTTCTCCAAATATGACTGTGGGTGATTCCCGCTGGCATCAACTGGTCTTCTGTGTTGGTTCCCCATAACCTCCAATTCCTCTGAAATAGGGTCCCGACCTGAAATGTCGCCTGTCCGTTCCCTCCACAGGTGCTGCCTGTCCTATTGAGTTGCTCCAGCACTTAGTGTTTTGCTCAAGTTTCCAGCGTCTGAAGTTACCTGCGTCTCGACTGTCATTTCCTCGATCTTTCAAATATCTATCCAACTCCCTCTAAGTCCCTGACCGTGAGGATGTTGGAGGTGAAGTCATCCCATTTCCACTTTAGTAATTTCCGCCTTAATGAGTTGCTCTCCATCTCCCTCACGGGCAGAACATTCCACAGAATCACTCCTGAGGGAAGAAATGTTACACCTCATTTTTAACAGTTCAACAACAACAGTTCAACAGAGCTTTATTTGTCATTCGGTACCATGGTACCGAACGAAACTACATAGCAGTCACACACAAAAAAGAACACAAGACACATGACCCCAACACAAACGTCCATCACAGTGACTCCAAACACCCCCTAACTGTGATGAAGGCAACAAAACTTCCACTCTCTTCGTCCCCGACCGACCCGCACAGTCCCCGCAAGGGGATGGAAGTCCCCACGGCCGAGTCGCACCGGGCGCTGAGACGTCTCGCGGCCGAACCGGGCGATGGAAGGCCCCGTGACCGAGCCGTGCGCAGCTAAGTCCCGCGGCCGAGCCGCACCGGGCGATGTTAGGCCCTGCGGCCGAGCCGCACCGGGCGATGGAAGGCCCCGCGGCCAAGCCGCACCGGGCGATGTTAAGTCCAGCGGCCGAGCCGCACCAGCGATGAAAAGTCCCGCGGCCGAGCCGCGCCGGGCGATGTTAGGCCCCGCGGCCCGGGCACTGTTAAGTCCAGCAGCCGAGCCGCACCAGCGATGTTAGGCTCTGCGGCCGAGCCGCACCGGGCACTGTTAAGTCCCGCGGCCGAGCCGCACCAGCGATGTTAGGCCCCGCGGCCGAGCCGCACCGGGCGATGGAAGGCCCCGCGGCCAAGCCGCACCGGGCACTGTTAAGTCCAGCGGCCGAGCCGCACCGGGCGATGGAAGGCCCCGCGGCTGAGCCGCACCCCGCGCCGTGAGGAAGAGACCTAAAAGAGAAAGGTTTCCCCCCCCCCCCACACCACCACCACCACCACCCCCCCACCCCCCACACATACACAACCAAAAAGAAACAAAAACCATCCCAACACCGACACACAACAAAAAAAAGACGAACAGACTGCTAGCGAGCCGCAGCCGTTAGGCGCCGCCACTTAAACGACCAGCCTTTTATTTTGTACCTATGTCCCCTTGTTAGTGACTGTCTCTCTAGTGAACACATCCCAACATTTCACGCCTGCCATCAGAAGATGGTACAGGAGCCTGAAAGCTGTAACGTCCAGGTTCAGCAACAGCTTGCTCCCTGCAACCATGAGGCTAGTAAACACTACAACCTCCATTAATCTCTGAACTACATAGAATTGGGGGCTTTGGTTTTGTCTTTTTGCAAGCTTATTGTCTGGTTTTACGTGTACGCATGTGTGGGTATATATATATATATATATGTGTGTGTGTGTGTGTGTGTGTGTGTGTGTGTGTACAGATATGTGTGTGTGTGTGCGTACAGATATGTATGTGTGTGTTTGCGTGTGTTTGCGTGTGCGTGTGCGTGTGCGTGTGCGTGTGCGTGTGTGTGCGTGTATGTACAGATATGTGTGTGTTTATATATTGTTTACAGTGTACTATGTTTACATATTCTGTTGTGCTGCTGCAAGTAAGAATTTCATTGTTCTATCTGGGACACTTGGCAATAAAACACTCTGGACTCTTAACATCTACTCTGTAAAGTCCATATGATTGAAAGTTGTCATCCCTCATTCTTCTAAACTCCATGGAAGACTGGCCCAATCTGTCTAGCCTCTCCGGATAGAGTAATCCTCCCACCCTGGGAAATAGCCTGGTGGACCCTCTTTTCGCTGCCTCCTCGGCAACAATGTCAAGGAAGTGGGGCCTGAACTGCACAGTACTCCAGGTGTGGTCTCACCATCACCTTGTATGACCGGACCCTGGGCAACTGGAGAAAACTGAGGTAAAGTCATCTGTTACACGAGAGGTGAAAGATCGGACAAATGGCATACAATGAGGAAAAATATGAAATTGTTTATTTTGGCAGGAAAAGTGTGAAAAAGGAAACGTATATTCAAAATGGTGGGGGATGGCAGAGTTCTGAGTTGATGAACAAAGGTCTCCGATGCAAATAACCGGCAAAGCTAGCTCGGCCGCGGGGTCTTCCATCGCCCGGCGCGGCTCGGCCGCGGAACTTAGCTGCGCACGGTACGGCCACGGGGCCTTCCATTGCCCGGCTCGGCCGCGGGATGTTTCAGCGTCCGGTGCGGCTCGGCCGCGGGGACTTGGGCGTGGGGAAGGGAGCGGAAGTTTTGTTGCCTCCATCACAGTGAAGGGGTGTTTGGAGTCACTGTGATGGATGTTTGTGTTGGGGTCATGTGTCTTGTGTTTCTTTTTTTGTGTGACTGCTGGTAACGTAATTTCGTTCGGTACCTCGGTACCGAATGACAAATAAAGGCTCTGTATTCTGTATTCTGTATTCTGTAAAATGGTACTGTTTATTGTCAGGAGAATTTAATCTGAAAGTAGGGAGGTATTGTTTCAGTTACAGTATATAGGGCCCATATCTGGAGTAATGAGTGTTACATAGAAACATAGAAACATAGAAAATAGGTGCAGGAGGAGGCCATTTGGCCCTTCGAGCCAGCACCGCCATTCATTGGGATCATGGCTGATCATCCTCAATCAGTAACCCGTGCCTGCCTTCTCCACATATCCCTTGATTCCGCTAGCCCCTAGAGCTCTATTTAACTCTCTTTTACATTCATCCAGTGAATTGGCCTCCACTGCCTTCTGTGGCAGAGAATTCCACAAATTCACAACTCTCTGGGTGGAAATGTTTTTTCTCATCTCAGTTTTAAATGGCCTCCCCTTTTATTCTTAGACTGAGGCCCCTGGTTCTGGACTCCCCCAACATTGGGAACATCTGTCCTGTATCTCGCTTGTCCAGTCCTTCTATAATTTTATAATTTTATGTTGTGTTGATCTTATTTAAGGAAGAATATTAATGTGTGGGAAGCAGTCTGGAAAATATGCATTTGACCAGGAATAGACGGGTTGGATTTTCTGGAAAGGTTGAATAGGTTTAGCTTGCGTCTGCTGGACTTTAGAAGAGTGAGAGGGAACTTCACTGAAACGTCTGAAAGATCTTGACGGTGATGGTAGAAAGAATATTTCCACGGGGAGAAACCTTGAGCTAAATGTCGCTGTTTAAACAAATAAGGCAAAGACGAAGCAAAGTATTTTCTGTCACAAAGTTGTGAGACTTGCAACGTCTTCCTCAAAGGGTAGTGGAATAAGAACTGTTGGACATTTTTAAGGCTGAGGTAAATATATTCTTGATGAGCTAGTGGGTGAAAACTACTATGGCAGATGAAACTCAGATTAGTCATAATCTTTATTCAGTGACAGGACTGACTGAGCTCCCTAGTTTTGATGTATGTAGACAAACACTGACAATGGATGCCCTGGGGTGGTGTACCTTGGGCAGACCGCTGGGTGTCTGGTCTGGGCAATGGGCCTTGCCGTGAACACCACCGTGGTCCGACACATGGGGCACAGGGGATTGAATCCGCAAGTGGGCCGGGTGCTATTTCAGGCAGCACCAGCATGTGGCAGTAGCGAGGAACCTGTGGAGGTTGCTGCTGCAGGAATGAGCAGATCCACTCACCAGGGCCTAACTCATCCTGTCCTTTAACAACGTGCACATGTCTGCCTCCCCATCTGTGTGTGATTGTGCGTGGATAGTGTAACTGTGTGTAACTGTGTGACATTGTGTATCATTGTGCGTGTATGTGTGAATAGGTGTGTGAGTGCATCTGTGTGTGTATGTATGTTGTCTTCGCCGGCCCCGGATCGCGGGGCTCGGGTCGGCCCACTGCGGACCTTTCACCGTTCGGCGCAGCCTGAAATAGGCCGCGGGATTTTCTCTGCCCGGCGGGGGCTTCAATGTCGGGAGCCACGACCGCCCCTGACGTGCAGTGGCAGCGTCGTCGCCCGCCCCAGATCGCGGGGCTCGGGTCGGCCCACTGCGGACCTTTCACCGTCCGGCGCGGCCTGGAACGTGGCAACTCCAACAGCCTGACCGCGGGAGAAGACGGCAGGGGAAGCGAAAGACATTCTGGCCTTCCATCACAGGGAGGAGGTGACTGGAGGAGACTCACTGTGATGGAGGTTTTGTTTTTTTGTTTTGTGTTGGTTTGTGATTGTGTGTGTAATTGCTTATTTTTATTGCTCTTATTGTTGGACTGTGGGTGACGGAATTTCGTCCAAAAGACTTGTTTTTATGGATAACAATAAAGATTATTCTGATTCTGATTCTGTGTGTGTGTGTACGTTTGTGGGTGTATATAGGTGTGTGTCTATAGGTGTGTGTCTATAGGTGTGTGTCTATAGGTGTGTGTCTATAGGTGTGTGTGTTTAGGTGTGTGTGTTTAGGTGTGTGTGTTTAGGTGTGTGTGTATAGGTGTGTGTGTATAGGTGTGTGTGTATAGGTGTGTGTGTATAGGTGTGTGTGTGTATAGGTGTGTGTATAGGTATGTGGGTGTGTATAGGTGTGTGTGTATAGGTGTGTGTGTGTATAGGTGTGTGTGTTTAGGTATGTGTATAGGTGTGTGTGTATAGGTATGTGTGTATAGGTATGTGGGTGTGTATAGGTGTGTGTGTATAGGTGTGTGTGTATAGGTGTGTGTGTATAGGTGTGTGTGTATAGGTACGTGTGTGTGTATAGGTGTGTGTGTATAGGTGTGTGTGAATAGGTATGTGTGTATAGGTGTGTGGGTGTGTATAGGTGTGTGGGTATGTATAGGTGTGCGTGTTTAGGTGTGTGTGTTTAGGTGTGTGTGTGTGTTGATAGGTGTGGCCCTCTGCCAGTCCTGGCAAGAAGGGGCTGTACCGCAGGACATGAGGGATGCCACGATCATTACCCTCTACAAGAACAAGGGCGAGAGAAGTGACTGCAACAACTACAGAGGCATCTCCCTCCTCAACACCGTCGGCAAGGTCTTTGCTCGGGTCATCTTGATCCACATGCAGAAGCTGGCAGAACGTGTCTACCCAGAGTCACAGTGTGGTTTCCGAGCTGGAAGGTCAACAGTAGACATGGTCTTCTCCCTTCGCCAGCTCCAGGAGAAGTGCAGAGAACAGCGGATGCCCCTGTATATTGCTTTCATTGACCTCACCAAGGCGTTGGACTTCGTCAGCAGAGATGGCCTATTCAAGGCTCTCCCAAAGATCGGCTGCCCACCAAAACTGCAGAGCATGATAGAATCCTTCCACATCAACACGAAGGGGACAGTGCAGTTCAATGGAAGTTTCTCGGAGCCGTTCGACATCCGCAGTGGCGTCAAACAAGGCTGCGTCCTCGCTCCCACATTCTTTGGGATTTTCTTCGCTCTGCTCCTGAAACATGCCTTCGGCACTGCAACAGAGGGGATCTACCTGCGTACTAGATCAGACGGCAGGCTCTTCAACCTCACCCGCCTCCGAGCCAAGACAAAAGTACATGAAGCTCTCATCAGAGACATGTTGTTCGCCGATGACGCAGCAGTTGTGTCCCACACCCAGCAGGAACTACAGTCACTGATGGACCGCTTCTATCGGGCTTGCAAGGACTTTGGGCTGACCATCAGCCTGAAGAAGACGGACGTCCTGAGACAGGATACAGAGGCACCGCCTGTCATCACCATCGACGACTACGAACTCGATGCCGTCCATCAGTTCACGTACCTCGGCTCCACCATCACTAACAACCTCTCCTTGGACACAGAGATTGACAAGAGAATCGGGAAGGCAGCTACAACTCTCACTCGCCTCACAACCTGAGTGTGGACCAATCCAAAGCTGGCAGTGAAGACAAAGATAGCAGTCTACAACGCCTGTGTCAACAGCACGCTGCTGTACGGCAGTGAGACATGGACTACAGATGCCAGACTGGAGAGAAGACTCAACACCTTCCACCTTAGAAGCATCCACCATATCCTGGGTATATCCTGGCAAGACAGAGTGTCCAATGCCGAGATTCTGTCTGGCGCTGGCCTTCCGAGTATTTACACTCTACTCAGGCAGCACAGGGTGCGGTGGCTGGGACATGTCCACCGCATGGAGGATGGCCGTATCACCAAAAGACATCCTCTATGGAGAGCTAACATCTGGGAGGAGAACCATCGGCCGCCCCCAGCTACGTTACAAGGATGTCTGCAAGAGAGATTTGAAGGTGCTCGACATTGATGTGGAGTCCTGGGAGAGCCTTGCAGCTGATCGTACAAGGTGGAGAGGTACACTGAACCAACATCTCTAAACGGGGGAAGAGAAACTGATGAACGCAGCGGCAGACAAGCGGGCACGCAGAAAGGAGCGCAGCAACTTCAACAGACCAGAGACCACACACAAATGTGACCTTTGCAACAGAGACTGTCACTCCCACATTGGTCTCTTCAGCCACAAGTAACGCTGCTCTAGCCGAGGTGTGGAGCAAGCAGCCAACTAGGATGCATCACCCATGGTCAGCCATGACCGAGGGGCCTAAGAAGTGTGGGTATGTGTGTGTGTAGGGGTGTGTGTGGGTATATGTGTGTATAGGGGTGTGTGTGTATAGGGGTGTGTGTGTATAGGGGTGTGTGTGTATAGCTGTGTGTGTATAGGGGGGTGTGTATAGGGGGGCGTGTGTGTGTAGGGGTGTGTGTGTGTATAGGTGTGTGTGTATAGGGGTGTGTGTGTATTGGTGTGTGTGCATAGGGGGGTGTGTGTATAGGGGTGTGTGTGTATAGGGGTGTATGTATAGGGTGTGTGTGTATAGGGGTGTGTGTATAGGGGTGTGTGTGTATAGGGGTGTGTGTGTATAGGTGTGTGTGCATAGGGGTGTGTGTGTATAGGGGTGTATGTATAGGGGTGTGTGTGTATAGGGGTGTGTGTATAGGGGTGTGTGTGTGTATAGGTGTGTGTATATTGATGGGTGTGTGGGTATATATGTGTGTATGTGCGCAAAGGTATATGTGTGTATTGATAGGTGTGTGTGGGTATGTGTGTGTGTGTAGGTATGTATGTATTCACAGGTGTGTGTGGGTATGTGTGTGTGTATTGATAGGTGTGTGTGGGTAAGTGTGTATTGATAGGTGTGTGAGGGTATGTGTGCATATAGGGGTGTGTGTATGTGTGCCATGTGTGTGCACCAGACTGTGGCCATGGTTCCGCCCCAACATGGCCTCAGCCCAGCGCTGCCACCATTGCTGCCGCCCCTCTGCTTCAGCAGAGGACAACCCTCTAGGGCGCTGTTGGAAATCTTGTTGGAAAAACTCACAACAATGTTGGGAAAACTCACTCTCTATGAAAGGTGTGTGTATGTATGTGGGCCAGTTTTGTAACCTCTTTGATTCGTCCTGATGTGATGAACTGATGATCCTTCCTGATCCTCGCAGTGCTGCCCACCCAATCTCAGTGGGTGTGAGGGTGTTGAAGATGTGAGGAGGAGCTGGCGTGGTTCCTTGGTATCTTAACCTGAATCGACTCCTCCAACAGGTAGTCTAGCCATGATCCCACTGTTCTTCATGGGATCGTGCTTTGTCCACGTTGGCTGCAGCATCCCCCACAACACAACAGCGACTACCCCTGTTTCAGGGGCTGGAAATCACTTTGAAAACATTCCGAAGGCAGGCGGAAACCCAAGCTAAAATCAAACTGGCGTCGAAACTCATCTTCATCCAAATTAGTCCAAAATATAGGAGAGCCAGCTGGAACCCAATGCCCATTCCCGATTGGGAACAGATTGGGAGGTAGACGTATCTGAAGTAGTCTGCCCTTGGCCCATTCCACCCGGAGACAAGACCTCTTTCCCAGCACCTCTCCCAGAGCTTGGTTCTCTGTTGATCGTTGCAGGCTAATGAAGGACACAGAAGGTTTTATATTGCGACTACATCCCGGGTGTCGACACAGTAACAGATGCTTTCTGCGCCCCACTTCAATTCACTATTTGGATTTAGAGATACAGCGCGGAAACAGGCCCTTCGGCCCACCGGGTCCGCGCCGCCCAGCGATCCCCGCACATTAACACTATCCTACACACACTAGGGACAATTTTTACATATTACCCAGTCAATTAACCTACAAACCTGTACGTCTTTGGAGTGTGGGAGGAAACCGAAGATCTCGGAGAAAACCCACGCAGGTCACTGGGAGAACGTACAAACTCCGTACAGACAGCACCCGTAGTCAGGATCGAACCTGAGTCTCCGGCGCTGCATTCGCTGTAAGGCAGCAACTCTACCACTGCGCCACCGAGCCTATTGTAGCATTGAACAAATTAATTATTGAAAATGATTGCCATGGACAAATAAAAGAACATTGAAGCTTGTCGGGCATTTGTCAGACTGCTATGAATTTCCTTTGTGCAATGACTGGGCAAGTGTTCCTCTGTAAATCTCACTGTCGCTGGTTTGCAACCAGCGTGGAGAAAACTCTATTGACTTCCTGCTCCAGACACATAACTCCTTGCCCTCACTAACAGATGTAATGCTGAGCAAACAAACTGTGCCCCAGGGTGAGTGTGTGAGACGGGAAAGATTCAGTTCCTGGCTGCTAGGGATTGTTAGCGCTTGGTGTGAAATATTTCATTAAGTCAACCGGATAATTAAGTCACCTTGGATAAGCCTGCCTTGGAGAAGGAGGAGAATGGGACCAAAGGACAACGAGGAAGAGAAACGAGGGTTGATGGAGGCTCAGAGGGAAAGGGAGAGACAACAGAGGTGGATGGAGAGAGATAGAAATAGGGATGCATAGAAAGGAAGAGAGATAGAGAAAGAAAGAGAAACACACACACAGAGACAGAGGTAAAGGTGGGAACAGATGGAGATGGCACCAGAGATGCAGGAAGACAGTGATACAGAAACGTGGAGTGAATGATCAGGATTGACTATGAGGGTAGGCACAAAATGCTGGAGTCACTCAGCAGGTCAGGCAGCATCTGCAGTTTTTTTTCTTTGATTATGAGGGACTGACAGGTAGAGAAAGGGAAATGGTGAGAGATAGATCAAGAATTAAATATATAATGTGTGGAGGAAGGAACTGCAGATGCTGGTTTAAACCGACGATAGACACAAAATGCTGGAGTAACTCAGCGGGACTGGCAGCATCTCTGGAGAGAAGGAATGGGTGATGTTTCGGGTCGAGACCCTTCTTCGGACTGAATCTTACAATAAACATACAGTATTAGTCTGAAGAAGGGTCTCGACCCAAAACGGCACCCATTCCTTCTCTCCAGAGATGCTGCCTGGCCCGCTGAGTTACTCCAGCATTTTGTGTCTATCGTCGGTTTAAACCATCACCTACACGTATGGTAGGCAGCCATGAGCCCCATGTTGTGATTTAATTCAGTTGTGCGCAGTCCACTTCTCAGCCCCATTTATCCACTTTTCCTTGTTATCCTTGAAATGATCCGACAAGTAAACTCCTTGCAGCGTACAGATGCCGAACCGGGAGAGAAACAGAGGAAGTGGTTTTAACCGTGGCGGTCCAGTGGAGAGCGAGCCTCGGCCTCGGCCACATCCATCAGGCTCTCCTCCCAGGTACCAGCTGCCTAATCTGCTCGTTTGAACAGACACAGAGGACAGCTGGCAGAGCCCAACTGGGTCCTGGGATCGCTCTGCAGATGGGGCTGCAATTACATCGCCGGTTTTCCGACTGGCTTCTCAGCTTCTCACTAACTTCCCTCCGGCAGTGGACGACCTTTCCGAAAACCTTTCTTGCATGGCTCAGACGTGGGAGTAGGTTTGTCCGGCCTTGTCCCTCGGACATCCAGGTCAGTCTTACACTCTCTGCCTCTGCCCACCGCCCTGCCTCAGGCAGTGAAGGCAGTAGCGCTGCGCACCTCCTCCTGTGATCCTAATCCCTGACAAGCTACTTCACTGGTGTGAGGAGATGTTTGGGAGAGGGCTGTCTTCAACGTCAGTCGCTGTGAGGCTTCACCGCCGCCAAGGCCCCATCGCTGCAAGGCGTCACCGGTACTGATGAACACTAAGAGCGTTACGATTTGTCAGTCACTGAAGGTGCCAAACAAACCAGTTCTTTAATGGGTAATATTTTCTGTACCACAGACAAAAAGGATTAAAACAGCTGCAAAAGGAGTGGAGCGTCCCCTGCAACAGGTTTGTAGAGCAGCTCCAGCATAGCCTGAGTGTTGACAAATGTTCCCTTTCTACTTGATTACAGGTGTTTTCCAATTTAAACATCTTTTAATTACTTCAGCTAAGTGATGGCTGAATATCAGACTGATGCAAGACTTTGCTAAACCCTGGTTATATTATGGAAATGTCTCCTTCCACAAGCTGTGAATATTCCAGCCCCTCACCCCAGGCCAGACTATAACTATCTACAACACTGGCTCCCATCTATTATCTGCATTTGGTATGGACACATGACCTTTTAGACTTTAAACATTAGACTTTAGAGATACTGCACGAAAACAGGCCCTTCAGCCCACCGAGTCCGTGCTAACCAGTGATCCCCGTACACTAACGCTGTACTACACACACTCTAGGGACAATTTACAATTTCACTAAAGCCAATGCCTTTATGACTGTGAGGTGCACCCGTAGAAAACTCACATGATCACAGAGAGAACGTACAAACTCCGTACAGACAGCACCCGTAGTCAGGATCGAACCTGGGTCTCTAGCACTGGAAGGTAGCAACTCTACTGCTGCGCCACTGTGCCGCCACAGTGCCGACCCGTCCTTTATAATGTTATTATAGAAGTTAAGGCAAGTATAGGATCATTAAAAAGTAGCAAACTATCAAGATTTTGGCCCAGGAGGCTATTGGGCCCATCTCTTTTCTGCTTGCCTCAACAAGAATCACATCAAAAACAACTTGTACTTCCCATCTTGTCCCTTCTCTCCAGCTTCTCTTTGTCACTGGCCTGGGGTTTTACTGGACTCCCCCCCCCCCCCCCACCCCGGAGAACCCAGACTATAGCATGTGAGTCAGGGGGTTTCTAGGCCCTGTGAGTATGAAGCAGGTTCCATGAATCAGTTGGGCTATTCCAGGCCACCATTTTTATTTCCTCTGTCGATTCTTAACTCCATCAAGACATCGTGACCTTCCCCTCAAACATCACAACAGCTACTTACGGCAAAGCATTCACACTCTCATAAAGCTTTTCAGGTCATCTATCCTTCTAATGTTCTCCTTTACGCATCTGACACCAATACCTTCATATCTCAGTGTGGCTTCACCTAGAATTTAAGGAACCACTCTTCCTGCGTCTCCTGGCACTTGTTAATCCACTGAAGGTTTCCTTCTCATTGCACTTAAATGGGCTTCAATCCTCTGAATTCCTCATACTCTCACCTACAAAAGGTACCCAGTATCATTATCAACACAAGCCACAAAAACAATGTTCACCGTGTCATGGAGCAAGGTTTCCTGTCTGTAATTCTATGTGTGGATGCGCTGGGCAAGGCCAGCCTTTACGTCCTGTCCCAAGTGGCTTTGGCAAGGGTGTGAGCCAAGTGAACACTGGTGTTTAGTTTAGTTGAGAGATACAGCGTGGAAACAGGCCCTTCAGCCCACCGGGTCCTCGCTGACCAGTGATCCCCGCACATTAACACTATCCTATACCAACCAGGGACATTTTTTACATTTACCAAGCCAATTAACCCACAAACCTGCACGTCTTTGGAGTGTGGGAGGAAACCGAAGATCTCGGAGAAAACCCACGCAGGTCACGGGGAGAAGGTACAAACTCTGTACAGACGGCACCCGTAGAGGGGATCGAACCCGGGTCTCCAGCGCTGCATTCGCTGTAAGGCAGCAACTCTACCGCTGCGCCACTGTGTTGCCTGACAAGGGGGGGGAATGGTGATACCTGTCCAGGTGACGTGTGACTTGGGAGGTTATTTGGAGGTGCGACTGTTCCCATGGACCTGGTCCCAGTGCGTCACAAAGCGATGGGTGTTCTTGGAGTTGGGCTCTGTTTGAGGGTTAGCTTTGTGCTGGAGGATATACAAACTCTGGTGTACTGCTGCTACCACACCAAGCCAACCTTTCCCCAAATTCACAACTTCCCAAAGGATAGTTTGCTGATTTCAACAAAGCAGCAGAAGAACAGTGCTTGTATCTCTTGGAAGGGTGAGGGTGGGTGGGGGTGGGGGGGGAGAGATGGGATTGATATGAATCCAACATGGTGAAGAAGTTACGATGGCAATCAATCATCACCCTATTCCCTGTGTGGAAAGCAACTGCAGGTGCTGGTTTATACCGAAGATAGGCACAAAGTGCCGGAGTGACTCAGTGGGTCAGGCAGCATCCCTGAAGAAAAAAGATGGGTAAAGTATCAGGTTGTGACACTTCTTCGGACTTCCCTGTATCCCTGTGTTCTAGAGATAGACACAAAATGCCGGAGTAACTCAGCAGGACAGGCAGCATCTCTGGATAGAATGGACCTTTCTTCAGTCTCGACCCAAAACGTCACCCATTCCTTCTCTCCAGAGATGCTGCCTGCCCCGCTGAGTTACTCCAGCATTTTATGTCTATCTTCGGAGTAAACAAGCATCTGCAGTTCCTTCCTGCACATTTCCCTGTATTCTATATTCCCGAGATTCCCTGCAGCTGGAACATCTGCTCACGTCTATCCTGCAACTCAGAACTGGAACTACACAGGACATCTCTTTCCGTTCCAGTAATGTTCGAGGATTTTGTTCCAAGCACAACATAAAAAGATGGATTGAGAACCTTCTTCCTTCTTCTCTGTGGTGTCTGCAGCTTTTAACTTCCATCTTTCATTTTTAACAGGGGATGTGGAGCTGCTTCCAGCCCAGCATAACACGACTCCTTGGAATGTGTTTTTGTTCCCATCAGAATACTGGTATGAATTATGGAATCTGGGCCTTTAGATGTGGTTTAGATGTGGAAAATGCTGCTTTGAGATATCTTGACATAATGTCAAGTGACCCAGGGGACTTGCTGAAACTTTAGTCAGAAAGACTATTTTCTTACAAAGAAATCCTGATTATTTTTTCAGGCCTCAGGCAAAAATTGGCAGAGATCTCCCGGCCCCATGGGTTGAAGATCAAGGTGACAATGTTTGAACTCAACAGCTGAATATATCACGTGGAATGCGGTTCGGAAAGGGAGAAAACAAAGCAGACTTATAAGGGCGGAGTTTGCGGGCGAGAACTCTGAGGGAGTGCAGATCAGGAATTCAAGGGCATCAGGCTCCCAATTTTTCCATCAAGTGAGGATATTCTTGCTATTGAGGGCGTGCAGCGTGGGTTTACTAGGTTATTTCCCGGAATGGCGGGACTGTCATATGTTAAAAAAAACTGGAGCGACTAGGCTTGTACACACTGGAATTTAGAAGGATGAGAGGAGATCTTATTGAAACGCATAAGATTATTAAGGGGTTGGACATGTTAGAGGCAGGAAACATGTTCCCAATGTTGGGGGAGTCCAGAACAAGGGGCCACAGTTTAAGAATAAGGGGTAGGCCATTTAGAACTGAGATGAGGAAAATCTTTTTCAGTCAGAGAGTTATGAATCTGTGGAATTCTCTGCCTCAGAAGGCAGTGGAGGCCAATTCTCTGAATGCATTCAAGAGAGAGCTGGATAGAGCTCTTAAGGATAGCGGAGTCAGGGGGTATGGGGAGAAGGCAGGAACGGGGTACTGATTGAGAATGATCAGCCATGATCACATTGAATGGCGGTGCTGGCTCGAAGGACCGAATGGCCTACTCCTGCACCTATTGTCCATTGTCTATTGTCTATTGATATTAATCAGTGAAGACACACAGTCCCCGGTGGGTTTATTGCGGCAATGGCTGCCAATGCCTGGTTGCAACGCTCTCTCAGGATAATAAACCACATGCGTGCCGGCCTTCTTCTGCTTGCCAGACCTTTCCCTCTTCGTTACTGTCCCTTTCCCACCTTATGTCCTGTCATGTATTTGTCATCATTGCCCAGCTACAGCGGGTGGCCTGGAATAACACATTCCATACAACACCCACAGCCTCCTCCCTGTGGTCCTTGAGCCTTCCCCAGTTCAATAATCAGGCGTCAGGGGTTATGGGGAGAAGGCGGGAGAATGGGGTTAGGAGGGAGAGATAGACCAGCCATGATTGAATGGCGGAGTAGACTTGATGGGCCGAATGGCCTAATTCTACTCTTGTTCCTTATGACCTTACGATCACCAGAAATGAAGGGAAAATACTCTTCGATAGTCACTAACCACCGTGACCGTGACTACATTTTAAGGGGAAATAAGGAAGATTAGGACTTACAGTACGTAGTTCTGGGCACAACCCGAGGCAATGAGGCATTTTTGATGTGAAGTTTCCATTGGAATGTAGGAAATATAAGAGTTATTCTATGATGAGCAAGATCCCACAAACAACAATAATCCAAATAATCCATTTTAGCCAAGACAATCATAAAATTACTGCTGCTGGAAATCTGGAGACAAAGTAGGAAATAACGGAAACACCTGGCAATCAGGCCACATCAGTGGAAAGAAAAGCCAGTTTACAAGCTCGTGTAGGTTTCAGAGAGGGTGGGGGGATGGATAGGAGAAAGGGAATATCTCTGATAGGGTGCGGTAAGCTCCTAGAGGGGTTCAACAGTTGATGAGGTTACCTGGTCAATTGGCTAATGAGAGCGGTGAGAGAGAAAGGGCACGAATAACAGGAGAGAAATTTGTGGCATGAAAGAAGTTAGAAATGGAGAACCTAAGCAAATGCAAAAGAGAGACAGAATTAACGTTATAGGCCATAGATCCTTCATCAGAACCGGGAAAGAGAGAAAACAAGTTAGTCCTCAGAGGGTGTGGAAAGGATGTTAGGACAAAGGGAATATCGCTGATAGGGTGAGGTCAGGTTACATTGTTTTAGTTTAGTTTAGTTTAGCGATACAGCGCGGAAACAGGCCCTTCGCCCAGCAAGTCCGCACCGACCAGCGATCCCCGCAGATTAACACTGTCCTACACCCACGAGGGACAATTTACACTTATACCAAGCCAATTAACCTACAAACCTAAATTTGTAGGTTAATTGGCTTGGTATAAGTGTAAATTGTCCCTCGTGGGTGCAGGACAGATATTCCCTTTGGCCACTGCCCCACTTTCCCATCTGTTTCCCAAAGCCCTTAACAAGACCTGCAGGTCTTTGAAGGTATTGAGGGATTCAACCTCCACCCTCTCTGAGCTCAAGAATTCTAAATTCTCACAGCCCTCTGAGGGAAGAATATCTTCATCTTGATCTTAAACTGAAAACCCATATCTACTCCATACCTACCACTCTAAAAACTTCCCAAAATAGCTGCCGTGGTGCTTCTAACCCAAGGCAAAATGCTGCAGCTGATGGAAATACAAAGACATTGGGGAGGCACAGCGGTAGAGTTGCTAGCTTACAGCATCTGAGACCCGTGTTCCATCCTGACTACAGGTGCTGTCTGTACGGAGCTTTACATTCTCTCCGTGACTGTGTAGACTTCTCCTAGTGCTTCGGCTTCCTCCAATAACGCAATGAAGTGCAGATTTGTAGGTTAATTGGCTTCTGTAAATGGTCCCTAGAGTATAGGATAAAACTAGTGTACGGGTGACCGCTGTTTGGCATGCATAAGAAAATAACTGCAGATGCCGGTACAAATCGAAGGTATTTATTCACAAAATGCTAGAGTAACTCAGCGGGTCAGGCAGCATCTCAGGAGAGAAGGAATGGGCGACGTTTCGGGTCGAGACCCTTCTTCAGACTGATGTCAGGGGGGGCGGGACAAAGGAAGGATATAGGTGGAGACAGGAAGATAGAGGGAGATCTGGAAAGGGGAGGGGAAGAGAGGGACAGAGGGACTATCTAAAGTTGGAGAAGTCGATGTTCATACCACTGGGCTGGTTGGCATGCACTCAATGGGCCAAAGGGCCTGTTTCCACACTATATCTCTAAACGAAACTAAACTAAACAATATAAAACAGAAATGGTAGAAATATTCAGTAGGTCAGGTAGCGTCTATGGAGAGAGAAACAGAGTCAACGTTTTAACTCAATGATCCGTTCTGAAGAAAGACCTTCAAACTGAAAAATTAATGATCTCCCTCTCCACGCATCCTGCTCCAAACTGCTGAACAACCCGAGCGTTGGTCTATTTTTAGTTTACATTGTATCATGAAGTTGTGTACGGTCTGAAGATAACAAGATACATCACTACTCACTCACATTGCATTCCACCTGTCACATCACACACACTGTGACGTTACTTATTTAAATAGATTTTGGTACTGCACAGAGATGACATTAATGGTTGAGAGTTTCAACAGCTCAATGTTTCAATGTGCTCTACACAACAACGAGAAGGTGTAGATTCACTCTATCTCCAGCTATCCTGAAACTAAATCCGTTTGGACTATAAGAAATTCTCTTTATTATATCTCTTCAGTTAATGAATTCTAATGTATGATATAAGCACATGCAGTATGAATACTCCTGGGATATGATTTATTTCCCACAAGTCATCTTGAATATAATTGATTTATGATTTTGCGCACATTGCTTGCTTGGCCAATTTTTCTGCAGTCTATTAGTGCAAACCTTCAAGCTGTCTATCTCCAATTTTTCTTCCTTACCACTCTACACTACATTTAAAAAAACTAGTTTATCACTTGAGCTAAATTTTCCAAACTTCCAGCTTAGCTCGCTTTGATTTATCTTTCCTTCCATGAATTTAGAATTCTTGAGCTCAGAGAGCGTGCTGGTTGAACCACTGAATACCTTCAAAGACCTGCAGGTCTAGTCAAGGGCTTTGGGAAACAGATGGGAAAGTGGGGCAGTGGCCAAGGCAGGATCAGCCATGATCTTATTGAACGGCAGAGTGGGCTTGAGGGACCATATGGCCTGGGTTGATTGGACGCGAAAGGATGTTTCCACTAGTGTGAAAGTCTAGGACCAGAGATCATAGCCTCAGAATTAAAGGACGTTCCTTTAGGAAGGAGATGAGGAGGAATTTCTTTAGTCAGAGGGTGGTGAATCTGTGGAATTCATTGCCGCAGAAAGCTGTGGAGGCCGAGTCAATGGATATTTTTAAGGCAGAGAGAGGTGGATTATTGATTAGTACGGATGTCAGGGGTTATGGTGACAAGGCAGGAGAATGGGGTTAGGAGGGAGAGATAGATCAGCCATGATTGAATGGCGGAGTGGGCTTAATGGGCCGAATGGCCTAATTCTGCTCCTATCACTTATGAACTCTTCCTGTGCCTGATAATAAAACACGATTGCCACAGCTTTCCTGCTTGCAAACCCCTGCCCCAGGATGCGCCCCTGACACCAATGAAAAATATGTGCCCGAAGTGCTGACATCTTAAAACCGCCGTCCACTTATTGCTCCATTATCTGAAACTGATGGATCCACTTTGATCCACCACCATCACAAATCTCACGGCTTGTCACTAATTCCAAAACATACTGTTGGTACTACACTGGGAAGTGTGGAGCAGATGCCCGCTCGTTCAGTGCACAGCGCGATTAACTGATTAACACTCCTGTCCCCACAGCCACATTGGTCAATATAAAAACAATTACATACATCTGGAAGTAAACTCCCCTCTCAGCCCCATTGACTGTCACTGCATTTAACTCTGATTCACGTCAATAATGTTTCACAGTTAGTACAAGGTCCACTCATTTGTCGTGACCCAGTTACAGGTCAGCTACTCTGAGCGAACAACAGCAGTGATTTATCTCAGTGCTGTGCTCTGAATGTCTGCACAGATATACAATCAGCGGAGCATACGGACCAGAAGGACACTATTCAGCCCCTTCAAACTGTGCCAGCTCATCAAGCAGGCTTGTCAATTAGTCTCACGGCCTTAGGCACTTAGGCGGTTTTTTAGGCGACTGCAGTAGTCGTAGCAGTTCGCCGAAAAACTGGCGACTGGACTCCCCCCCACGACAATGTCCACGACAATGTCCACGACAACCTCCCACCTAGTCGACATCAAGCTAGCGACAACCGGCGACCCAATCGTCGCGACTTAGGACGTCCAGCTACGACCGCACCTACGACAACCTACGACCACTCAGGCGGCAAACTACGACAAACAAAGTCAACCTACGTCTACCCGCCACAAGCTACGGCAAGCTACGACCGTGTCGGCGACAACTGAAGACAATTCACGTCATTTTGGCCTCCGGTTTTGACGCCGGTACCTGTCGCCGGTTGACGTGGGTAGTCGCCAATGGAATTCAACAAAGTCAGCACCGGGCGGCAACCTACGTCACCTGGCGACAACCCACGACAGCGCCCCCGTCAGGAGACGTCAAGCTACGATCATTGGCGTCAAACCAACAGTCGCCGAAAATGTTTAAACATTTCAAAATCCAGCGGCGACCAGAAAAACGCTACGACTCTTTGCAGACGACTCACGACCGTACAGGCAACACCCCGGCGACCGTGTGGTGACAGCCTAGTCACCTGTAGTTGTCTAAAACATCGCCTAAGTGGGACGGGGGCTTTAGCTTTGCAATTGTTTTCTTTTGAAGTATATTTGAAAAATCCTTCTTGAAATTTGTTATTCAATCTGCTTCCTTCACTGTCAGGCAAGGCATTCCAGGACTTCCTGCGTACCATAACAATTCTTCTTGGATCTTTTGCCAAGTCTGTTATCTCTAGCTCACAACCTTTCTGCCAGTGGAAATGATTTTTCCATATTTTATCAAGCAAAAACTTACTTAACAGCAGGCACCTGTATTAAATCATCTCTTGAACGTCACTGCTTCATGAAGGACATTCCAGCTTTGCTAAGATCCTCACATAACAGAAGGCTCCCATTTCCTGGTAACATTGCCATAAATCTCTGCACCAACTTAAGCTTTGATATCACTCTGGGAAAAAAAATGTTTCATCTCATGTTACTGTTCGTTTTTAGGGATTTTAAGGATTTAAAAAATTCAAAGCACAAAAGCATGTTTGTCCATGGCCCACTCTCTATCCTCCTGTACCCCATGATGCTCGATGTTAAAAATCACTTGGTATGTCTTTCAGACTCTGGGCTGTAAATGCTGCTGATGAATGCAATCCTCAGTAAAGTTCACACAGGAGAATGTAGCCCTCAGCTTACCTTATGGCCACAGAGTCTTTCTGAATCAGAGAGAAATGTTTATATGAAGGATATTTATAGAGTCGTACAATTGTACAGCAAAAAAGGATGCTCTTTGACACACCCTGTCTATGGGGAGCATCGTGCTTATCTACACTAATCCCAATTGCTGTCATTAATTCCGTCTCCTTCTATGCCTTGCTCATTCAAACACCTTTCCAGATGTTTGTCAAATGGTGTTTCGTTTAGTTTAGTTTAGAGATAGAGCACGGAAACAGGCCCTTCGGCCCAGCAGGTCCGCGCCAACCAGCGATCCCCGCACATTAACCCTATCCTATACCCACTAGGGGCTCTTTTTTTTTGTTGCTTATTATTGATCCTGTCTCCACCACCCCCTTGAAGTTTATTCCTGATACCAATACATACACTGACTATCTACACTATTGATGCCGATTGTACTTTTATATGCCCCGATCATGTCACCTTGCAGTCTCTCCACTCCAGGGTAAAAAGTCCCAGCCATTCCAGTCATTCCTATAACACAAGCCCTCCAGACCCAGCAAACATGCTTGCGCCATCTTCAGCTTAACCACATCCTTCCTTTGGTGTGGGGACACAAAATACTCCAAATGGGACCTATCCAACATTTAGTACAACAGTAAAATGATGGCCAAATTCTTGTACTCAATGCCTTGGCCATTGAAGGCATTTCTTACTGCTGAGTGAATATAGTCTAAGTTTGGACTCAGTATGAACTACTAATGGCGAAAGAAAAATCTCATATTTTCTCATTTTTTATTATTATTATTTTTATTATTATTATTATTATTATTATTATTATTATTATTATTATTATTATTATTATTATTATTATTATTATTATTATTATTATTATTATTGTTGTTGGCATTTTTATTATTATTATTATTATTATGGCATAAAAGAAGACTATTCAGCCCATTGAGTCAGTCTTGCCTTTATGGTGATCCTGGAGAACAATCCCATTGATCCCCATTGATCTGCCTACTTACTTTCCTGTAATCTTTTCCCTCACACATACTCGTGAATTCTACCCTGATTTTCCTACCGCTCCTACTGAAGTTATTGCAGCTCATGAACTTACCTACCAGAGCATCATTAGATTTGTGGCAATATCTACCGTAAGACTGATGAAGGACCTAGGGATCAGCGGACAAGCCCCGCGCCAGGCTATCAAGAAAACATCACGGGTGGCTCTGGCTGAAGAGGAAAGACCCCATCTGGTCTCCCAAATAAGCCGGCTAGGCAGATGCAGAGGGGGGTGGTTCTGGGACGCCAGAATGCACTGCTGAGCCTACTGGAGACGTCGTGGGTCCAATCAACGAAACGTCGATGAAAGTAGGTGCCCACTTGATAACCCCAATGACGTGTCTGCCTAGCCTTTCTCAACATCGGAGGAGCGCAGGTGAGTGCATCAGCCTCCCATCACCACCGGGAGCAAGTTGACATTTGGCACTTTGGATATCTAACATCTTGTCCTGTGTATTTGGAAACATCCTGTAATCTTTTCCCTCACACATGCTCGTGAATTCTATCCTGATTTTCCTACCGCTCATACTGAAGTTATTGCAGCTCGTGAACTTGCCTACCAGAGCATCATTAGATGTTGGAGGAAACTGGAGCATCCAGAGGAAACCCATGTACACTCCACCCAGGCAGTACAAAAAACATTGGACGATACAGATAGACAGTATCTATCTATCTGCTCAGTCCGCCTAAACCTATGTGATCTCCAGCTTGCTAAACACTTTAACTCCCCCTCCTATTCCCACACTGACCTTTCTATCCTGAGCCTCCTCCACTGACAGAGCGAGGCCCGATGCAAATTGGAGGAACAGCACCTCGTATTTTGCTTGACAGCTTACATCCCCGGTGGTATGAATATTGACCTCTCTAACTTGGTGACACTTGCTTTCCCTTTCCCTCCATCCCTCCCCATCCTAGTTGTCTGACCAGTCTGACTACCCTCCTGATTAAATTTTATCTTTGTATGCTTCGTTGTCACTTTCCCCGAGCTAACAATGACCTATTCTACATTTTCCACGATTTTTGTCTCCTTTGATCTCTCAGTTTTACACCTTACCCTTCCATATCTCTGTATCTCCCTTTCCCCTGACTCTCAGTCTCGACCCGAAACGTCACCCATACCTCCTATCCAGAGATGCTGCCTTGTCCCACTGAGTTACTCCAGTATTGGTGTAAACCAGCATCTGCAGTTGCTTCCTACACATTGAACGATACAGCACAGGGACAGCTCCTTCGGCTCACAATGTCTGCGCCAAACATGATGCCTAGTTCTATTGATCTCAGTTACCTGTACGTGATCCATATCCCGCTATTCCCTGAACTTCCGTCTGCCCGTCTAAAACCCTCGTAAACGCCACTATCGTATCTGTCTCCACCCCCCTCCACCCCCCCCCCTGGCAGCCCGTTCCAGGCCCCCGCTATTCTCTGTATAAAAAACTTGGCCCGCACCTCTCCATTAAACTTTCCCCCTCTCACCTAAAAGCAGTGCCCTGAACCTGAAGTCAGGATTGGACCCGGGATTCCTGGAGTTGTGAAGCAGCAGCACTACCTGCTACTCCACTGTGGAAGCAAAGTCTGTCGCTTGGACAGAGGCTACACCTGGGCTACTCAATGACAGCTGTATTGATCAGACTTTACTGGCCACAAAGTTGGAGTGGTTGGGCACTGATGTACCAGATTTAACCTAATGTGACGCAAGGAACTGCAGTTGCTGGTTTACAAAAAAAAGACACAAAGTGCTGGAGTAACTCAGCGGGTCAGGCCGCATCTCTGGAGAACCATATCTCAGGTAGGGCCACTCTCTGAGCACTGTACTGGAGCATTGTTGCAGAACACGTGACCAAGTCTGGAGCGGGGGAAACCAGAAATCTCTGTTAATCCAGGCTTCTGACACAAAGGAATCTGATGAGAACTGCTTCGTCAACAACATTTCCTTTGGTGTGTCAAGTAGTTCTTTGAAGTGATGTTCTGTGTGTAGAAAGTGTCGAGGGGCTAAATTTGTCCGTTAGGCTATGAGGCCATTATTTGCAAAGTGGTCAGTTCGGGATGGAGTGAAGGCAGGAAATGCTGGAAATACCCGGTAGGTCAGGCAGCATCTGCGGAGAGAGAAACAGAGTTAAAGCTTAAGATCGAAGAGTTCATACATAACCAATAGCTGTTGGTTAGTCTTGTGAAAGGCAGGTAAGTATGCTGATGGATGGGAAGTGACAAAACGGCAGGGAATAATGGGCATTTTAGCTTCATAGGTCATGGTGCAGGACCACCACAATTGGGATCTGATTGAACGGTGGAATCGACACCAGGGGCTGAATCATCTGTCCCTGCCCTGTATCTATGCAAATCTTCAACGTGTGTCAAGCACCCAAACAATATCATGTACTTCGCAGAATGGAGCCTATTGTACCTGATCCATTTTTGCCTCTATTGTTGCAGGCTTCTGTTGTCCACTATTTTAACCTAGCAACCGTGTTCTCAAGGCAACCAGAGATGGGTAATAAGTGCGTCCTTGCCACTGTTACCTGCAGAATTAGAACAATTACCTCTTGAATATCAATGGGATAAAGGGAAAATGCCTTTTATTCTGAAATAAAAGTGCTTAGATATCTGTGTCCGCGGTGTAGATTGAAAGGGCCCATCACATCCCTCCGCTAGTTGTATTCACTCTTCTTAATGCAATAGGCGCATAACTCTGGGGAGCAAACTTACATTTCTTCAAAGCAACAACTGATTAAAAATGAACAAAAAAATGATTTATGCCCCAATATGATGCACAATCGCAATGATCTCGCTGTGCAGAGACAAGCCAGTGTGTTTTTTGGTCTTCCAGACTAACAGAAAAATTGGGGGAAACATCTGGGATTAACTAGAATTCTATGCAGAAGGCATAGATATGCCACGCAGTAAGAATGCTTTGCCCATGACAGAGATTCCAAGACCAGAGGGTGTGGGTTTAATTTTTTTTTTTTTTTTTGCAATTTAGAGATACAGCGCGGAAACAGGCCCTTCGGCCCACCGGGTCCGCGCCGCCCAGCGATCCCCGCACATTAACACTATCCTACACACATTAGGGGCAATTTTTACATTTGCCCAGCCAATTAACCTACATACCTGTACGTCTTTGGAGTGTGGGAGGAAACCGAAGATCTCGGAGAAAACCCACGCAGGTCACGGGGAGAACGTACAAACTCCGTACAGACGGCGCCCGTAGTCAGGATCGAACCTGAGTCTCCGGCGCTGCATTCGTTGTAAGGCAGCAACTCTACCGCTGCGCCACCGTGCCGCCCAAAGGTGAGTAGTACGGAATTTAGAGGGGATCTGAGGAGAGAGGTTTGCAGCGGGAGGGGGCTGGAGTCTGGAGCTCACTGCCTGGGACAGTGGTGGAGGGAGAAACTCCCAGAAGACAACATTAAAGAAATATCTCGACGTGCATTAGTCCTCAGGCAGAGCACTGCCAACTCCAACTGCCTTCTGGACCATAGCTCTCTTCCCCAATCCCCTCTAAACCTCCTGCCTCTCCCCCCCTTAATCCTATGCCCAAGATAGACCCAAAGAGATGGAGTAAGTCAACAGGTCAGACAGTATCTCTGGTCCAGCAACGAGCATCTGCAGTTCCTTCCTACACATTAATCCTACGCCCTCTTGTATTGGGAAAAATACTCTGACTATCTACCCCATCCACTCCTCTCACAATTCTCTAATGTGCATCACAATTGGCTCTTTGACTGAACACCTGAGTCCACATCCTCACCATCTCATCACTTTACCCTCTGGCCTCACATGACAGCCCCCCCCCCCCCCCCGTCATGTCCACCCGTTTCTCCTCTGTCGACCGTGGTCAGCTTCACACCATCTCACTCCTTTCACAGCTTCACCTTTCAGTGTCTCTCGGGCATCAGGAACATCCTTGCAGCTGAGGTCCACTAGCCCGGTCTTCCCTGACTCCAACAAGCCCTTGTCTACTCCTGCCCCTCCAGCTCCCCGTCAGGTCTCCTGACTCACACTGGCGAGGAGAATCAAAGCAACTGTGGCACTGGGGTTACTTCCTTCTGCCGAGATGCCTGCAGGAGAAGAACCGCAGTGGATCCCAGTGGATCCCAGTGGATTCCAGTGGATCCAAGTGCAGCCCGAGATGCTCCAAGTCAATAGTCAATAGTCAATTTATTTGTCACATACACATAAATGTGCAGTGAAATTAAAAATTACCCGCAGTTCAACAATAAGACCAATAAAAATAAGCAATAAAAATATGCAATAACACATACAACCATAAACTGACACCAAACAAAAGAAATATCCATCACAGTGAGTCTCCTCCAGTCACCTCCTCACTGTGATGGAAGGCCAGAATGTCTTCTCCCGTGGTCAGGCTACTGGAGCTGCCACATCGGGGCGGTCGTGGCTCCCGACATTGAAGCCCCCGCCGGACGGTCAAAGGTCCGCGGCGGACCGACCCAAGCCCCGTGATTCGGGGCGGGCGAAGACGCTGTCACTGCCACTGCTGGAGCCCCTGATGTCGGCCCCCACCCAGGGACCTGTGGGCTTCCGACGTCCAGGCAGCCCGCGCCGAAGCCTCCGGAGACGAGTCGCAGCCGCTCCCGCAGCATCCGAAGGCAGCCAGCGCCGCAGGTGGTGAGTCCAGGCCGCGGGCTTCTGTGAACCAGACCCCAGGTGGTCCCAGCCGGAGCCCGCCAGCTCCAGGTGCATGGCCGGTGGTAGGTGGAGGCCGCCAGCTCCAGGTGCATGGCCAGTGGTAGGCCGTAGCGGGAACGGAGACACGACACAGAAAACAAAGGTCGGGTCTCCGTTCGGGAGAGACGCTTTTACAGTTCCCACCCCACCCCCCCCATAACACACAACCACAAACACTACATCATATTTAAACTACAATTAAGACAAAAACAACAACAAAGACAAAAGACAAACGGACTGCAGGCAAGCCGCAGCTGCCAGGGCAGCGCTGGCTCCTCCCCCATTTCCCCCCAAATCAACACCCATTTTTTATTGCAACATGCAGTCAGACTCACTTTACTGAGACTCAGAAAACTCTGAGGGGAGCTCCAGAGGGTGGATACCGAAAGGACGACTTCTCTCATGGAGGGTATCCAAAAAAACGTTGGAGCATAAGGGGTCATCCATTTTAGCAGAGATGAGGAAGAATTTCTTCTTTCAAACCGTTGTGGTTATTCAGGAACTTTTCAGCTCCTCTGTATTTATTTCAGATTCCTGGCAGCTGCAGTATTTCTTTTCAGGAGTTAACAACATTATGGCATTTAGATCTGGGTTTTGTGCAGAATATCAAGATTTCTAAAGAATCTTCTCTCAGAAGATTGGGTATTCAATGATCAGGTGGAAATGGAGGAGCAATCTAACTGAATCAAACTACAGTTAAGTTCGAGGGAAAGGCGCAGGGGAGTGGTGCTGTGGAAAAGCTTGATCAGCCATGGTCTTTGTGCCTGGTGGGGCAGGTTTGAGAGACTGATTAGCCTACTGGGTGACTGTTTCGCTGAGCACTTGCGCTCGGTCCACCAAAGCCTGGCGGATCTCACTGTTGCTAACTGCTTTAACTCCCCTTCCCCTTCCAATTCCTTTCTATCCTGGACCTCCTCCATTGTTTACAACCCAACATTGAATTCTCCAATTTTAGGTAACCAACCTACACACCACCCCACCCCCCCACCCCCCCCCCCTTTACCCTTCCCCCCTTTTGCCCCCCTCTCTTCCCTGTGCTCCACCTGGATGCGCGACCATTTATCCCCCTGGTGTCCTCCCACCTATATTCCTTCCTATGGCTTCACGTTTTGCACATCTTCTATCGTTATCTAATCTTACACGTTTTGTCTTTTCAACTCTGGCCCTTTGTCCAATAACTAATACAAAATCACTGCACAAGCCGCCCCCATATCCACCTATCATTTGTCAGACATTGTTTCATCCCCACCTCCCCTCCAAACAATCTCCCCCCCTATTATAATCAGTGTGAAGAAGGGTCTCGACCTGAAACGTCGCCTATCCATGCTCTCCAGAGACGCTGCCTGGCCCGTTGAGTTACCCCGGCACTTTGTGTCATTTTTGTAAACCGACATCTGCAATTTTCTTGTTCCTGTAGCCTACTCCTGCTTATATTTCTCATTTGTTTATCCAAGTCTCAGCTTCACTTGGAATTTTGGAGTAAAATAATGCTCGCTCACCACTGGCCTGGTGGAAGCTTGACCCAGCCCTGAAGTGTGCACTTCCCTTCTCTGAATGGCCTTTGCTACCGGGCATCAGTTGATGGCTCTATCCAGCAACTGAGGTTTTATCCAGCCAGCAGAGCTATGAGTTGGAAGAGACATGAAGCTCATCAAAAGATGACAGTGTCACACTCACAATCACACTGAAGAAACTTCAGTGTAGGTGACGGAAATGTTGGAGGATGATTTGTTGGATACGCTGGCTGATGGGGTGGAAGGTGAGAACGAGGGGGATTCTGTCCTTGTTACAAATGGGGGGAGGGGGAGCAAGAGCGGAGCTGCGGGATATAGAGGAGGACCTAGTGAAAGCCTCATCTATAATGGACGAGGGGAAGCCCCGTTTCCTAAAGAATAAGGACATCTCTGAAGCCCTAGTGTGAAACACCTCATCCTGGGCGCAGATGCGGCGTAGACGGAGGAATTGGGAGTAGGGGATAGACTTTTTGCAGGAGACAGGGTGGGAAGAAGTGTAGTCTAGATAGCTGTGCGGGTCAGTGAGTTTGTAGTAGATGTCAGTCACTAGTCTGTCTCCTGTGATGGAGATGGTGAGATCCAGAAACAGTAGGGAGATGTCGGAGATAGTCCAAGTATATTTAAGAGCAGGATGGAAATTAGTAGTGAAGTGTATGAAGTCAGTGAGTTCTGCATGGGTACAAGAGGTAGCACCAATGCAGTCGTCAATGTAGCGGAGGTAGAGTTTGAGGATGGGGCCAGTGTACGTCTGGAACAGGGATTGTTCGACGTACCTGACAAAGAGGCAGGCATAGCTAGGGCCCATGCGAATGCCCATAGCTACGCATGGGGTTTGGAGGAAGTGGGAGGAGTCAAAGGAGAATTGTTAAGGGTAAGAACCAGCTCTGCTAGGCGGAGGAGAGTGTTAGTAGATAGAGATTGGCTGGTTCTACGGTTGAGGAAGAAACGGAGGGCTTCAAGACCATCCTTGTGGGGGATGGAAGTGTAGAGTAACTGGACATCCATGGTAAACATGAGGGAATGGGGGCCTGGAAAACAGAAATTATTGAGGAGACGGAGAGCATGTGAGGTGTCTTGGATATAGGTGGGGAGAGATTTGACCAGGAGGGATAGGATGGTGTCGAGGTAGGTGGAAATAAGTTCGGTGGGACACGAACAGGCAGAAACAATGGGTCTGCCGGGACAGTTCTGTTTATGGATTTTAGGGAGAAGGTAAAACCGGGCCGTGCGGGGCTGGGGAACGATAAGGTTGGAGGCATTAGAGGGCAGAGCGCCGGAATTGGTGAGATCAGTGAGGGAACGGTCTCCACGGAACGCAGAAGGGGTAGGAGATGGGAAGATGTGGCCAATAGGCCAATGGCCAGTAGGCCAAACTTCACTGACTATAAACCAGGAAGCAAAAAAATCTATTTTAAATTAACCTTTAAAACATCTTACAGCACCAAATAAAAAAATGGAAGATACACCAGATAAAGCTAAAAACTAAAAAAGTATAAATAAATTGGGAATTATTTTGTTTCATTTTGAACAGAGAACACGGAGCACAGAGGTGAACAGCACAGGAACAGGCCCTTTGGCTCACGATGCCAAACATGATACCAAATTAAACATGATCCCTTCTGTCCGTATGCAATCTATATCCCTCCAATCCCTACATATTCAGTATCCATTTAAAAACCACTTAAACACCAGTATTGTATCTGCTTCCACCACAACCCCTGAAACTGGTCCTCTTAAACCTTCCCCCTTCAGACCTTAAAGCTATTCCCTCCAATATTTGAAAGTTCCATTTTTGGGAAAAAGATTCTATGTCTCTCATGATTTTATAAACCTCTATCAGTTTCCACCACCGTTATCCCCTCCAACCTTTTGATCAAACTCAGGGAACTGTGTTTCTGCTCATCCCCTGTGCAAATGGATCCTTGACTTCCTCAATCGCAGACCACGGTCACCATGAATTGTCAACAATACTTCCTCCTCGATAACCATCAGCACAGGAGCAGTGAGCTCAGTCCACTGCTTTGTCCTCTGCAGCCAGACACAGTTCCATGCCATCTTTAGGTTTGGCTGACAACACCACTAATGTTGGACAACTGCTCGGTAATTACGTGTCAGAGTGGAGGAAATAGATTGAAAGTTTGGTTGGATGGCACCAGAACAACAATCTTGCTCTCAGTTTCAGCAAGACCAAGGAACTGATTGCTGACTTTCATAGAAACATAGAAACATAGAAAATAGGTGCAGGAGTAGGCCATTCGGCCCTTCGAGCCTGCACCGCCATTCAATATGATCATGGCTGATCATCCAGCTCAGTAACCTGTACCTGCCTTCTCTCCATACCCCCTAATCCCTTTAGCCACAAGGGCCACATCTAACTCCCTCTTAAATATGGCCAATGAACTGGCCTCAACTACCTTCTGTGGCAGAGAATTCCACAGATTCACCACTCTCTGTGTTCAAAAAAAACTTTCTCATCTCGGTCCTAAAAGACTTCCCCCTTTTCCTTAAACTGTGACCCCTTGTTCTGGACTTCCCCAACATCGGGAACAATCTTCCTGCATCTAGCCTGTCCAACCCCTTAAGAATTTTGTAAGTTTCTATAAGATCCCCCCTCAATCTTCTAAATTCCAGCGAGTACAAGCCGAGTCTATCCAGTCTTTCTTCATATGAAAGTCCTGCCATCCCAGGAATCAATCTGGTGAACCTTCTCTGTACCCCCTCTATGGCAAGAATGTCTTTCGAAGGGTAAAGCTGGGAATCCATGAACCTGTCTTAATTGACGGGATGGCAGTGGAGAGAGTCAGCAGCTTCAAGTGGCTGGGTGTGCATCTCTCTGAAGACCTGTTCTGGTCTCAGCACATTGATGCAATCACAAAGCAAGCCCATCAATGCTTCTACTTCCTTGGAAGAGTAAGGAGATTTGGGCTGTAGACAAAAACTCTCCTGAGCTTCTACACACGCGCGGTAGAGAGCGAACTGACTGGCTGCATCAGGGCTTGGTTCAGCAACTCTAACACCCAGGAATGAAAGAGATTACAGAGAGTGGTAGACTGATGGGTCTGAAGAAGGGTCTCGACCCGAAACGTTACCCATTCCTTCTCTCCTGAGATGCTGCCTGACCTGCTGAGTTACTCCAGCATTTTGTGAATAAGAGCATAAGTGATAGGAGCAGAATTAGGCCATTCGGCCCATCAAGTCTACTCCGACATTCAATCATGGCCGATCTATCTCTCCCTCCTAACCCCATTCTCCTGCCTCTCTGATACCCGTACTTATCAATAATCTATCTATCTCTGCCTTCAATATATCCACTGAGTTGGCCTCCACAGCCTTCAGTGGCAATGAGTTCCACAGATTCACCACCCTCTGACTAGAGTACGAATTCCATCGTTCCATTGCCAGTACATATGACAATGAAACACTCTTGACTCCAGGAAAACCAATCCAAGATTGTTCAACCTCTCCTTATAGCTAACACCCACTAACGAAGGCAGCCTTCTGGTCAACCTCTTTTGCATCCACTGCAAAGCTGCCATATCCTTCCTGTTTACGGGGTGACCAGAACTACATAAAATGTTCCAAATGCTACCTAATTGCATTTTGAAAAGCATTACTTTAAAATATTTATCTGAATGAACACATAAATAAGTTAGTTACAAATGTTTGAAGCTTTTATATTGCTCTCATGACAGTCTACACGAAAAACATATTGACATCTCGAGGTGTAAGATTTTCAAGGTGATGTATTACACAGTTTGAATTACCTGCAGTCCTCGTTGTTTGCTGATTTCTATAGATTATGCTGAGGAAGGTCACATCATAACTATGGCAGGCGACAAACTATCACAGCATCTGCCAGGGCATTTCTGTGTTTAACTGTTGAAATGCTGGCTTCAGAATTTGCTGCCAGTTTTCCTTCATGGTATAGTAAGTGGCAAATGCTAGAGCATGCACAAAGCATGGGGTAGGAATGAAGTAGCTAGTAAAGCTGTGATGAGAGGTGTTCTGCAGCGTTCAGCACTGAGCCACCAACTGTCCAGGATCTATATCATTGATTTGGATGAGGGGATCAAGTATGATATATCCAAGTTTGCTTGTGAAGCAAAATTGGATGGCAGTGAGGAGGATACAGAGGAACTTTGGAGTAGATACAGTGGGTTGACTGAACGTTAGATACAATTGGTGGCATTAGTGTATCAGGTACATGTTGGCCGGTGTGGACAAGTTGGGCTGAAGGGCATGTTTCCACGCTGTATCACTCTATGACCATGGCTCAATGGCAGATGGAATCAAATGTTGAAAAGGTGAGCTTGATCACATTAATAGAAAAACGCAATGTATTTTTAAATAGTGGGAGACTGAAACGTATTGATGTTTCAGTGGGGCTTGAAGGCTCTTGTACATCGGACACTGGAATTTAATAAGACGGTTCAGCAGTCAATTATCTTATAATGACACAGAAAGCATCACCCATTCCTTCTCTCCAGAGATGCTGCCTGTCCCGCTGAGTTACTCCAGCATGTTTTGTCCATCTGCAAAAAAGGACACTTGACCCATCTCTGCCCGCTCCCAGCAGAGAATTCCATCTAAAATAGACACAAAATGCTGGAGTAACTCAGCGGGACAGGCAGCATCTCTGGGGAGAAGGAATGGGTGAGGCTTCTTCAGACTGATGTCAGGGGAGCGGGCGGGACAGAGTTAGAACGTGGTCGGAGACAGTAAGACTGGTGGGGGGACTGGGAAGGGGGAGGGGATGGGGAGAGAGGGAAAGCAAGAGCTATTTGAAGTTAGAGAAGTCAATGTTCATACCGCTGGGGTGTAAACTACCCCAGCGAAATATGAGGTGCTGGTCCTTCAATTTGCGCTGGGCCTCACTCTGACAATGGAGGAGGCCCAGGACAGAAAAGTCCGATTGGGAATGGGAGGGGGAGTTAAAGAGCTGAGCAACCGGGAGGTGTTCAGCGAAACGATCGCCGAGCCCGCACTTGGTCTCGTCGATGTTCCATCAGTCCCAATGCACTGCTATGTACTCCATTGTACCTCTGCTAATTATTCTCTCACACTGGGCGGCACGGTGGCGCAGTGGTAGACTTGCTGCCTTACAGCGAATGCAGCGCCGGAGACCCGGGTTCGATCCCGACTACGGCTGCTGTCTGTTACGGAGTTTGTACGTTCTCCCCGTGACCTGCGTGGGTTTTCTCTGAGATCTTCGGTTTCCTCCCACACTCCAAAGACGTACAGGTATGTAGGTTAATTGGCTGGGCAAATGCAAAAAAAATGGTCCCAAGTGGGTATTGGATAGTGTTAATGTGTGGGGATCGCTGTGGCTGAAAGGGCCTGTTTCCGCACTGTATCTCTAAACTAAACTAAACTAAACTAAACTAAACTAAACTAAACTAACTAAACTAAACTAAACTAAACTAAACTAAACTAAACTAAACATGTCCATCAACTCCCCGTTGATTCTTTTTGCCATTTATCCAGACCAAGGGGTAATTACTAGTGGCCAATTAACCCACTAGCCCGCAAGCAAACTCAAGGGAGGCAGGACATGGGCTCCCGATACAACCTGGGATGCTGGAGCTCTTAGGCAGTAGCACTACCCGCTGCACTGCTGGCGTCGCCATTATTACAAGAAGGTTTGGCCTTTCAGCAAGGTTCAAAGTGTCTTGCTCCAATTATGGATGACACTGATGAGAGCACATCTGGAATATCATGCACATGTCGAGCTTCGCGGCCTGATGAAGGAGATACTTATAATGAAGGGAGGGTAGTGATGGTTCACCAGAACGATGTTAGGCATGGTGGGTTGGTCAGCTGAGGAGAAACTAAGCAGGCTGGGCTGCACTCAGGAGATTACCCAGCACAGGGCATCTCATTGAAACATGTAGTATTCTTACCACGCTGTGGAGCACAGATTTGTGTTGATGTTTCCCTTGTCCATGGTACATTGGAACAGGGATCGCAGGCTCAGCTGAGATGAGAAGATGAGAAGAAATGTCATCATGCAGACGGTGGTGAATCACAGGCATTTTCTACTTAAGAGAGATGTGGAGTCTCGGTCACTGAGTATATTCAAGACAGGTATCGTTCACAGGATAAAGAGAGATGGAGTCAATGCAAGCACTGAGTCATAGTCATTGAGTAATACAGCAGGGAAACAAGCCCTTTGGCTAAACTCGTCCATGCCAACCAAGCTGCTTAACTGAGCTAGTCCCACTTGCCTCTACCACTTCCTCTGGCAACTCATTCCGTGAATGCACCACCCTCTGTGTGAAAAAAATATCCCTCAGGTCTCATTTAATTCTTTCCCCTCTCACCATGAACCCGTGCCCTCTAGATTTTGGTTCCCTTACCCTGGGATGAAAAGACTGTGACCATTCCCTTTACCGATGCCCCTCATGTTCATATAAAGCTCCATAAAGTCACCCCTCCGTCCCTACACTCCAGGGGGAATGGACCAAGCCCACCCAACCTCTCCTTATAGATCACATCCTACAGATCTGGTAACATTCTCGTCAATCTTTTTACACCTTTTCTCTGGGGAGAAGGAATGGGTGAGGCTTCTTCAGACTGATGTCAGGGGAGCGGGCGGGACAGAGATAGAACGTGGTCGGAGACAGTAAGACTGGTGGGGAACTGGGAAGGGGGAGGGGATGGGGAGAGAGGGAAAGCAAGAGCTATTTGAAGTTAGAGAAGTCAATGTTCATACCGCTGGCGTGTAAACTACCCCAGCGAAATATGAGGTGCTGGTCCTTCAATTTGCGCTGGGCCTCACTCTGACAATGGAGGAGGCCCAGGACAGAAAAGTCCAACTGGGAATGGGAGGAGGAGTTAAAGTGCTGAGCAACCGGGAGGTGTTCAGCGAAACGATCGCCGAGCCCGCACTTGGTCTCATCGATGTTCCATCAGTCCCAATGCACTGCTATGTACTCCATTGTACCTCTGCTAATTATTCTCTCACACTGGGCGGCACGGTGGCGCAGTGGTAGAGTTGCTGCCTTACAGCGAATGCAGCGCCGGAGACCCGGATTCGATCCCGACTACGGCTGCTGTCTGTTACGGAGTTTGTACGTTCTCCCCGTGACCTGCGTGGGTTTTCTCTGAGATCTTCGGTTTCCTCCCACACTCCAAAGACGTACAGGTATGTAGGTTAATTGGCTGGGCAAATGCAAAAAAAATGGTCCCAAGTGGGTATTGGATAGTGTTAATGTGTGGGGATCGCTGTGGCTGAAAGGGCCTGTTTCCGCACTGTATCTCTAAACTAAACTAAACTAAACTAAACTAAACTAAACTAAACTAACTAAACTAAACTAAACTAAACTAAACTAAACTAAACTAAACATGTCCATCAACTCCCCGTTGATTCTTTTTGCCATTTATCCAGACCAAGGGGTAATTACTAGTGGCCAATTAACCCACTAGCCCGCAAGCAAACTCAAGGGAGGCAGGACATGGGCTCCCGATACAACCTGGGATGCTGGAGCTCTTAGGCAGTAGCACTACCCGCTGCACTGCTGGCGTCGCCATTATTACAAGAAGGTTTGGCCTTTCAGCAAGGTTCAAAGTGTCTTGCTCCAATTATGGATGACACTGATGAGAGCACATCTGGAATATCATGCACATGTCGAGCTTCGCGGCCTGATGAAGGAGATACTTATAATGAAGGGAGGGTAGTGATGGTTCACCAGAACGATGTTAGGCATGGTGGGTTGGTCAGCTGAGGAGAAACTAAGCAGGCTGGGCTGCACTCAGGAGATTACCCAGCACAGGGCATCTCATTGAAACATGTAGTATTCTTACCACGCTGTGGAGCACAGATTTGTGTTGATGTTTCCCTTGTCCATGGTACATTGGAACAGGGATCGCAGGCTCAGCTGAGATGAGAAGATGAGAAGAAATGTCATCATGCAGACGGTGGTGAATCACAGGCATTTTCTACTTAAGAGAGATGTGGAGTCTCGGTCACTGAGTATATTCAAGACAGGTATCGTTCACAGGATAAAGAGAGATGGAGTCAATGCAAGCACTGAGTCATAGTCATTGAGTAATACAGCAGGGAAACAAGCCCTTTGGCTAAACTCGTCCATGCCAACCAAGCTGCTTAACTGAGCTAGTCCCACTTGCCTCTACCACTTCCTCTGGCAACTCATTCCGTGAATGCACCACCCTCTGTGTGAAAAAAATATCCCTCAGGTCTCATTTAATTCTTTCCCCTCTCACCATGAACCCGTGCCCTCTAGATTTTGGTTCCCTTACCCTGGGATGAAAAGACTGTGACCATTCCCTTTACCGATGCCCCTCATGTTCATATAAAGCTCCATAAAGTCACCCCTCCGTCCCTACACTCCAGGGGGAATGGACCAAGCCCACCCAACCTCTCCTTATAGATCACATCCTACAGATCTGGTAACATTCTCGTCAATCTTTTTACACCTTTTCTCTGGGGAGAAGGAATGGGTGAGGCTTCTTCAGACTGATGTCAGGGGAGCGGGCGGGACAGAGATAGAACGTGGTCGGAGACAGTAAGACTGGTGGGGAACTGGGAAGGGGGAGGGGATGGGGAGAGAGGGAAAGCAAGAGCTATTTGAAGTTAGAGAAGTCAATGTTCATACCGCTGGCGTGTAAACTACCCCAGCGAAATATGAGGTGCTGGTCCTTCAATTTGCGCTGGGCCTCACTCTGACAATGGAGGAGGCCCAGGACAGAAAAGTCCAACTGGGAATGGGAGGAGGAGTTAAAGTGCTGAGCAACCGGGAGGTGTTCAGCGAAACGATCGCCGAGCCCGCACTTGGTCTCATCGATGTTCCATCAGTCCCAATGCACTGCTATGTACTCCATTGTACCTCTGCTAATTATTCTCTCACACTGGGCGGCACGGTGGCGCAGTGGTAGACTTGCTGCCTTACAGCGAATGCAGCGCCGGAGACCCGGATTCGATCCCGACTACGGCTGCTGTCTGTTACGGAGTTTGTACGTTCTCCCCGTGACCTGCGTGGGTTTTCTCTGAGATCTTCGGTTTCCTCCCACACTCCAAAGACGTACAGGTATGTAGGTTAATTGGCTGGGCAAATGCAAAAAAAATGGTCCCAAGTGGGTATTGGATAGTGTTAATGTGTGGGGATCGCTGTGGCCGAAAGGGCCTGTTTCCGCACTGTATCTCTAAACTAAACTAAACTAAACTAAACTAAACTAAACTAAACTAAACTAAACTAAACTAAACTAAACTAAACTAAACTAAACTAAACTAAACTAAACTAAACTAAACTAAACTAAACTAAACTAAACTAAACTAAAGTCAAGTCAAAGTCAAAGTCAATTTTATTGTCAATCCTCAGCCAGTTTACACAGACAGAAAATCGAAATACCGTTTCCCACAATCCCGAGGAACAAAGTGCATAAAACAAAAGGCACAGCAAACAACAATCAACATAAAATATAAAATATAAAATATAGTCACTTCAAATTTTTTTTTTAAAAAAAGTGTCTGGTGCTGGATGTGCGTGTGTGTGGGGTGTTAAAGTCCAGGTCCCATAGGGGCAGGGGAGAGAGGAGGAAGGGAGGGGAGAGAGTTCAGCATCCTGACAGCCTGGTGGAAAAAACTGTTCTTTAGTCGGGTGGTGCTTGACCTCAGGCTGCGAAACCTTCTCCCTGAAGGCAGGAGGGTGAAGAGGCTGTTGGAGGGGTGGGAGGGGTCACCCACAATGCTCAATGCTTTGCGGGTGAGGCGGGTGGTGTAAAGGACCAGGAGTGTTGGGAGTGAGGCGCCAGTGATCGTCTCAGCAGTGTTCACTATGCGCTGCAGGGTCTTACGGCTGGAGGCTGTGCAGCTTCCGAACCACACAGTGATGCAGCTGCTGAGGATGCTCTCGATGGCACCTCGGTAAAAAGTGTACATGATGGGTGTGGGGGCTCCCGCTCTCTTCAGTTTGCGGAGGAAGTAGAGGCGCTGCTGGGCTTTCTTGGCGATGGACGTGATGTTGTTGCTCCAGGAGAGATCCTCGGTGATGTTCACCCCCAGAAATTTGGTGCTGCTCACCTGCTCCACAGCAGCACCATTGATGGTCAATGGGTGGGGGTGTTGGGTGTGCGTTCTCCTGAAGTCGACAACAATCTCCTTTGTTTTCTCCACATTCAGGAAGAGATTGTTGTCTGTGCACCACGCGGCCAGCTGGTCCACCTCCTTCCTGTAGTGGGTCTCGTCGTTGTTGCTGATGAGACCCACCACTGTTGTGTCATCCGCAAACTTGACGAAGTGGTTGGAGCTGTAGGTGGGTGTGCAGTCGTGGGTCAGCAAGGTGAAGAGCAGGGGGCTTAGCACACATCCTTGTGGGGCACCCGTACTCAGCGTGATGGTGTCCGATGTGTTGCTGCCGACCCGTACGGACTGGGGTCTGGCAGTGAGGAAGTCCAGCAGCCAGTTGCAGAGAAGGGGGCTGAGGCCCAGATTTGTTAGTTTACAAACCAGCTGCTGGGGGATGATGGTGTTAAATGCTGAGCTAAAGTCTATGAACAGCATCCTAAACTAAACATGTCCATCAACTCCCCGTTGATTCTTTTTGCCATTTATCCAGACCAAGGGGTAATTACTAGTGGCCAATTAACCCACTAGCCCGCAAGCAAACTCAAGGGAGGCAGGACATGGGCTCCCGATACAACCTGGGATGCTGGAGCTCTTAGGCAGTAGCACTACCCGCTGCACTGCTGGCGTCGCCATTATTACAAGAAGGTTTGGCCTTTCAGCAAGGTTCAAAGTGTCTTGCTCCAATTATGGATGACACTGATGAGAGCACATCTGGAATATCATGCACATGTCGAGCTTCGCGGCCTGATGAAGGAGATACTTATAATGAAGGGAGGGTAGTGATGGTTCACCAGAACGATGTTAGGCATGGTGGGTTGGTCAGCTGAGGAGAAACTAAGCAGGCTGGGCTGCACTCAGCAGATTACCCAGCACAGGGCATCTCATTGAAACATGTAGTATTCTTACCACGCTGTGGAGCACAGATTTGTGTTGATGTTTCCCTTGTCCATGGTACATTGGAACAGGGATCGCAGGCTCAGCTGAGATGAGAAGATGAGAAGAAATGTCATCATGCAGACGGTGGTGAATCACAGGCATTTTCTACTTAAGAGAGATGTGGAGTCTCGGTCACTGAGTATATTCAAGACAGGTATCGTTCACAGGATAAAGAGATATGGAGTCAATGCAAGCACTGAGTCATAGTCATTGAGTAATACAGCAGGGAAACAAGCCCTTTGGCTAAACTCGTCCATGCCAACCAAGCTGCTTAACTGAGCTAGTCCCACTTGCCTCTACCACTTCCTCTGGCAACTCATTCCGTGAATGCACCACCCTCTGTGTGAAAAAAATATCCCTCAGGTCTCATTTAACTCTTTCCCCTCTCACCATGAACCCGTGCCCTCTAGATTTTGGTTCCCCTACCCTGGGATGAAAAGACTGTGACCATTCCCTTTACCGATGCCCCTCATGATCATATAAAGCTCCATAAAGTCACCCCTCAGTCCCTACACTCCAGGGGGAAACGACCAAGCCCACCCAACCTCTCCTTATAGATCACACCCTACAGATCTGGTCAATAGACAATAGACAATAGACAATAGACAATAGGTGCAGGAGTAGGCCATTCAGCCCTTCGAGCCAGCACCGCCATTCAATGCGATCATGGCTGATCACTCAATCAGTACCCCGTTCCTGCCTTCTCCCCATACCCCCTCACTCCGCTATCCTCAAGAGCTCTATCCAGCTCTCTCTTGAAAGCATCCAACGAACTGGCCTCCACTGCCTTCTGAGGCAGAGAATTCCACACCTTCACCACCCTCTGACTGAAAAAGTTCTTCCTCATCTCCGTTCTAAATGGCCTACCCCTTATTCTCAAACTGTGGCCCCTTGTTCTGGACTCCCCTAACATTGGGAACATGTTATCTGCCTCTAATGTGTCCAATCCCCTAATTATCTTATATGTTTCAATAAGATCCCCCCTCATCCTTCTAAATTCCAGTGTATACAAGCCCAATCGCTCCAGCCTTTCAACATACGACAGTCCCGCCATTCCGGGAATTAACCTAGTGAACCTACGCTGCACGCCCTCCATAGCAAGAATATCCTTCCTCAAATTTGGAGACCAAAACTGCACACAGTACTCCAGGTGCGGTCTCACCAGGGCCCGGTACAACTGTAGAAGGACCTCTTTGCTCCTATACTCAACTCCTCTTGTTACGAAGGCCAACATTCCATTGGCTTTCTTCACTGGCTTTGGTCACATTCTCATCAATCTTTTTACACCTTTTCCAATTTAATGACATTAAATTAGATTAGGCTATATTAGTTTAGATGAGGTTAGATGAGGTTAGATGAGATGAGATGAGATGAGATGAGATGAGATGAGATGAGATGAGATGAGATGAGATGAGATGAGATGAGATGAGATGAGATGAGATGAGATGAGATGAGATTGGATTAGATTGGATTAGATTGGATTGGATTGGATTGGATTGGATTGGATTGGATTGGATTGGATTGGATTGGATTAGATTAGATTAGATCAAATTAATCTATGGCTTGTAGACTAATTGGCTTGGTAAAATTATAAATTGTCCCTTGTATGCGTGGGATTGTGTTAGTGTGCGGGGATCGCTGGTGGGCACTGATTTGGTGGGCCGAAGGGCCTGTTTCCGCACTGTATCTCTAAAATAAACTAATTAGATTAGATTAGATTACATTACATTAATTTATCGTCATGTATGTCAGAAATTCCTTGGGCACTTGAAGCTTATAGAGCAATGATAGATACAACAATAAATACAACATCAAAAGCTAAACCAGAAAATGGTGTAATCAGAACTGTACACAGTACTCCAAATATGGTGCTATCATGTCCTGTACCAGTCTAGCATGACTTCCCAACTTCAGCACTCAATACACAGATTGATGAAGGTAAGCTTGCTAAATGCCATATTCACCTCCCTGTGCACTTGTGTTGCCACCTTCAAGGAACTCTGTTTAGGTTTCGGTTTATTATTGATCACGCGTACCGAGATACAGCACAAAGCATTTGTGTGCTACCCACCCAAAGAAGAGGCGTCCGGCAAGGCTGCAATCTGAGCCCAACACTGTTTAATGTGTACATAAACGATTTGGCAGTAAAGTTGGACCAGAGCACAGCGCCAGGCCTCTGTCTTCTGGACGGAGAGGTAAAATCCCTGCTTTATGCGGATGACTTGGTTTTGTTGTCTCCCACAGAACAGGGACTGCATCAACAGTTAGACCGACTCGATGATTCCCGCCAACATTGGGCCCAGGCAGTAAATCTAAAGAAAACCAACATCATGATTTTTCAAAAAAGACTCAGATGTCAAGAAGACAAATACCAATTCACTCTCAATGGTATCATTATCGAACACACTATGAGCTACACTTACCTTGGTCTAACTGTTGCAGCATCAGGGAGCTTTAGTATGGCAGTGAATGCACTAAAAGAGAAAGCTCGAAGAGCTCTGTATGCAATAAAAAGAAGATTCCACAACATCCAAATTCCAATTAAAATCTGGCTTAAAATATTTGACAGCCCATTGCACTTTATGGTAGTGAAGTATGGTGTCCGCTCAGTTACCATAGCTATACTAAATGGGAAAAACACACAACAGAGGCCCTACATGCGGAATTTTGTTGGAACATCCTCCGCATCCAAAGGAAAACACCAACAAACGCATGTCGGGCCGAATTAGGTAGATACCCACTGATAATAAATATCCAGAAACCAGCACTACATTTTTGGAATCACCTTAAATCTAGTCCCCCAGACACCCTCCAGTTCAAAGCCCTCCAAACCCAAGAGGGGAACCCAGAAAAGAGCTCCCTGTGTCAGTTGGTCCTGAGACTAACTACCCCTATTCAGCTAAACTTTGACCAGTCTCAGATCAACACTGCTTTCCAATCACCAGTTAGAGTGAACCGAATTATTAAACAACGCAAAGAAATCTATTTGGAACATTGGGATAAAGTAACTAAAAGCCAAAGCAGACTAGAGTGCTACCGTGCCCTAAAAAGAGATTATAAATTGGCAGACTATCTCTCAACTGTTAGAGACATAAAGCAGAGACAGACCCTCACC